>NW_016107540.1:2683174-2743620 GCF_001604975.1 Cebus imitator | reverse complement strand
TTTTTTTTTTTTTGTTTTGTTTTGTTTTGTTTTTTGGCAGAGACAGGGTCTTGCCTTGTTGTCCAGGATAGAGAACTGTGGTGCAATCCTAGCTCGCTGCAACCTTGAACTTCTGGGCTCAAGTCATACTCCCAGCTTTGTCTCCTGAGTAGCCTGGACTGCAGGTGTGTGCCACCACACCCAGCTAATTTGTAAATTTTTTCTATAGATGAGGTCTTGCTATGTTGCCCAAGCTGGTCATGAACTCCTGGGCTCAAGTAATCCTCCTGTCTTGGTGTTCTAAAGTGTTGGGATTACAGGCCTGAGCCACCATGCCAGGCTGCCTTCCCTGTTGAATGGCAGTTTCAATGGACCTAATGAGAATTCAGTCATGTGGGTGTGAGTGACTCTGGTGTTGTATTGGAATGGGAATGGAATCTGCAAAAATAACTATAAAGCTATGCTCTTTTGAAGTCATTCTGTGCCTGATTCCCATGCCATGGGTTACACCATTCTTGGGTAAAATCTGTTTCAATTCTACCAACCTGGATAACCCAGGACTCAAAGAGACTACCAATACATGCTATAGATGCATCTCAGTGCATTATATCAATGCAATTTTATTAATATTACCTGTATTTAATTTTTATGTATGTCTAAAGACTGAGATTTTAAGTAAAGAGAAAGTTACATGCAAGGAGAAAAGGAAAAGAAAAGTAGCATACCAAAATGCTTAGGGTGTTTGTAGGAGTGTAACAGTATCTGATTTCTTTTCTTACAATCATCCATTCTCCAAAAAATTTTAAATTCCAGCTATGGTATGTTCGTAATGAAAAAATTGATACTAACAAACTAAGATGTAAAGCATTATTTATAGTGCAGAAACCAGGGTCAGAGATTATGGCCCTTACTGCTGGCTGCAGTGCATATATTTCCAGCAGCTCTCTCCTGTTCTGAATGCTGTGGGGATTTTATTGGCTTGAGCTCCATAAATATGATTCCAGTATGATTATAAAGTAATCACAATTCAGTAAACAACTCATAGTAGGCATTGTGCACAATCTTAAAATGTCAGGGCTCAGGAAAGCAGTGTCATGTGCTGACTTTTAAAAGGATCACTGTCACTGTCTAATAAAAACATTTGTTTAGTATCGCAAACGTGCAAGACATTGCATATACTTGCTTTGGGTTGCTGGAATTAAAATGAAGATTGTCTTAGCTCTTGCCCCGAGAACTGCAATTCTCACCTGCTCATAAAGCAAGAGAATTGTAAGTGTTGCTGCTGGGCCCATCCCTACACAAAATAATAACAAAACTCTCCAGTCTCCCTTGCAGCTAAGTGTGACCATTTGACTAAGTGAAGTTCTACGTAATTGGACTCGAAGAAAAGTGTACAGCTTCTGGGGCATGTGCTTAAATGATGGAGCTGCTCCCTTTCTTTCTTCCTCCATCCTAGGACTTGACCATGGTTGTGAGGGCGAGTCATCTCACACAGAGGAACAAGGGGCCAGCAGCCTTTTCCTGCAAAGTACCAGAATGTTACTACTTTGGGCTTTGTGGGCTGAACAGTCTCTGTTACAACCACTCAACTTTTTTTTTTTTTTTTTTTTTCTGTAGTAGAAAAGTGTCCATGAACAAGACTTCAACAAATGAATGTGGCTGGGTTGTAATAAAACTCTGTCTGCAAAGACAGGCTTTGGGCCTCGTTTTTGCCCACAGCTTTAGTTTGGAGATCTCCACTCTAAAGAGGATGCAACAAATGTATTGGTGATAATTTGGTCTCTAGAGGACAGCAGCTCTTCCTATTGAAATCCACAAAATATAAAAGCTCATATTTGATGCAGGAGGTTGGCATGCAGTGATCAATGCATTTAAGAGGCCAAGTTGGGGGAATCTAGAGAGCAGTAGAAGCAGGAAACCACTAGGCCTTGAATTGAAAGATACAGTAGGAGGCATGATCACCAAGGACCAAGGCCAGGTTCCCCCATTGAAAGCCACAGCTGCAGAGCTCCTAGAGCCTCCCCTTTGGAATTCCGACTTGCGATGAGAAATAGACCTTCAGCTGGTTTAAGCCACTGCTGCTGACATCTTTATGACATGCAATTCACTTACATCATAATGCCATAGACTTGTGCCTTCAGTGCACGGTGGGAAACTGTGCATACCAAGGCAGTCTGGTTTGGACGCTAACATATCAGATCCCTGGCTCAGGATTTCAGTCAAGGTTGGAACTCATATTGCCTTTTAAAAATAGGAAAAGTAATTCCAAGTTTAGGTGCAAATTGCAGAACTAAAGTTCTCATCAATGTCCCAGTTCCTTTTTTCTTTGTTTAAGCTTGAAGTTAGGATACTGCAGAAGGCATGTTATGGCGGAGCATGTGGGAGTTTCACCTCTGCTTTTCTCTCTCTCCAATTGGGCTATTCCTGTAGGCTACGTGGGAGACAGGGTGGGCTGTGAGCTGGTGCTAAGCCCTGAGGTAGGCCCTGGGCAGTTCAGCGAACACCACGATGTCACCTCTACATGTGATTTCTGTTAAAATGACATGGATGGTCTGATCCCTGCCTTCAGTGTGCTTGAAGCAGGAACAAGTTGAATGGGGCCGTTGAGGAAGTAACTGCCTTTTCTCCCCACGATCTGCAATTGCCATGCTCCTGAGGCAGCGCTCTCTGTGCTTTTACCCTTTCCCTCCACTCTGTACTTGCCATCCTTACTCCTTTTTCCTTCATTGCAACCATGCATTGAATTCCCTCAAAATTTTTTTCGAAATGGTAGAAGTACAGATACCTCCAGACACAGAGAGAGAGCAGAGAGGTGGGAGAAAGAAAGGAAACTGTGCTTGTACAAGCCTTATACGACAGCCATTTGACATTCAGACCATACCATAGTCATTTCAGAATATATATTTGAAGAAATGATTACAATGCAAAGATAGATAAAATAGAAAAAGAGAGAGGGAGAGAAACAATGAAACCTTAATGTTTTTCTTGGTTATGCAGTACTAGAGGAACTGAAATGTATTCCAGGTGTGGCTTCCTCTTAGTTTTACGTTAAAACAAGATGAGCAGAGCCAGGAATGGTATTGCTTTCTCAGTGCCCGTGAGGCTTTATCGGTAAGACTGGCACTGTTTTTGTCATTAGTTCCACCTTGCAATATAAATGCATTGGAAACTTTCCAGTAAATTTCAAAATGTTTAAACAGCTGGTCCTTCAGAAACATATTTACACTGACATATAGTTAGCTTAATGCAAAATTTATAAAAGAGAAAGGTAAATGCTCAAATGTGTTCCTAATGAAGGCATTCTCATTATAGACATTTTGCCTATTTATTTTTAAAAGATTGGCAGGCAGAAAACTGAAGTTTGAAACATGGCATGATAAAATTCACTCAGTGTCTAGAAGTCTGCCTGAAGTGAAGGCTACTCCAGGTGAGCGTGCGTTCTTGATGGATTCCATGGCATTACCTGACGGTAAGGAATGACGAGGAGAGTAGCAGGAACAGTGTAGGCTTCACTCACCTTTCCTTCCTCTGACCTAATCTCTCATTAAAATCTCCCATCATACAGAATTTCCCGAAGTGACAATTTCACTAAATGTAAGCTTTGTAAGCTCTTCTAGAAGAACAACTAGAAATGGGCTGTATGTTCAGCAGTTGTGAGTCCAGCTGGGAGCTTCCTCTAGGGAGGCGTTACATGTTCCTGTCTGGTATAACCCATGCTGTGTGCTTCTTGACATCATTTGCCCACCTGCAGGTGACAGAGTCATTTCTATCAATTACAAATGCATTTTCTTAAATAGTGATCGTTTTGGGTATTGCTGAAATCATTATGAACACTGGCAAGTCAGCCTTTTTTATTGGTATCCTTTTCTGAATGTTTAAACAGAGACATTCATTTTTTTTTAATTTTTATTTTTTAATGCACACCTTCCCCTGTCTTCAAGAGTTTAAACTTTATAGCCTCATTTGTTGTGCCAGGCACAGCAGAAGAGCTTTTAGTTGATTGTTGTCAAGTGCTCAGTAATTTGATTGAGGAGATATGAAGACTTTGAACAACAGTCTGGTTTAGTCGAATGCATCTTCTCCAAGTCATGGTAATTCTCTCCTTGCAAGTTTAACACTCGGTGAATGAAGCCATTTCATCAATATCACCCTCTCCACTTGGAGGAGAATCTGATTGAATTGATTTTAGAAACAACAGAAGTATCCTTGAATTTTCTAATGTTTCCATGCCGTGCTCTTTGCTGTCATTAATTTGCTGATTTATCCCTGTACTTCTGCCTACTTGACTTCATGTCTAGCAGACACTCCTGCCCCCCAGACCCCAAGGTGCAAACTCTGGCTTAAGTGTTTGGTATGATAGACTGTTACTGTCCTCCAGGGCGTGATTTCTATGATGAGGTTTCTTGTTCTAGATTTTGCTTTCTCCTTTTTAAGTTAGGTGTGAAGATTGAATGGAGGACTAGAGTAAAATGTTGTCTGTTCACAATTGAAAGGTTACCTAATGCCCGCTGGTCCACAAGCAATCCAAATTTCTAATGCTGTGCAACCAGAACAAAGCCTCTGAATGTAGTCTATTTTTCTGTCATTATCAGCATATATTCTTATATATGATACAAAGAAAAATTTATACAAATCTTTTAATTTTAATCTACAATGCAATTCACCTATTGTTTCTGAATTACTCTCTTATTAAGCTATTACAATTAGAATTTTGTTATTTTCAGGGAGTATAAAAGTTTCACAAAAATAGGATTTATTTTCTGAATAAAATATGGTTGCAAGCTCGCGGAAGTAAATTCTAATAGCATGGAAAGGTAAAATGAGGGAAATAACCTCCCCAGAAATCCTGTGATTAAGAGAAAAGAAAAATTTCATTTTATGGTATAAATGTGTACATACTTATTTTATAAAATTGGAAGTGTAGTGTTTTTAAACATACTCTACATGTGCTTAAATATGAGCAAGATTTTTCTTATGGCATTATGGTCATCCCTTGGTATCCATGGGGAACTTGTTCTAGGATGCCCTCATATACCAAAATCTAAGGATGTTGAAGTCTCTGATATAAAATGGTGTAATATTTTCATATAACCTATGCACAGCCTCCTGTATGCTTTAAATCACCTCTAGATTACTTGTAATATCTAATACAAAATAAATACTATGGAAATGGTTGTTATAGCATATTGGTTTTTATCTGTATTGTTTTTGTTGTTGTATTTACTTTTTGAATATTTTTGATCTGCCATTTGTTTAATCTGTATATGCAAAATTTTCAGATATAGGGAGCTGGCTGTGTATCTCTTATTTACATAATATTAAAAAATAGAACCCTATTATTTGAGATATTTTTAAGGAACATACCTAACATATTATAAGAGAAAATAATGCATATATTACTATTTCTATCATCCTTTCGTGTTTTTACACATTTTAACTGCTTTTGTTTCTTTCCTATCTGTTTATGTATATTCAGTTTAATTGTTTTTAAATTTTTTCCTGACATTTAGAAGTCATACATCTCCATTTAAATTATTTTGTGTATTAATCTGTTCTCATGCTGTTAAGAAAGACATACCTGAGATTGGGTAATTTACAAAGAAAAAAAGGAGTTTAATGGACTCACATGGCTGGGGAGGCCTCACAATGATGGCCCAAGACAAAGGAAGAGCCAAGAGATATCTTAGATGATGGTAGGCAAGGAAGCATGTGCAAGGGAACTTCCCTTTATAAAACCATCAGATCTCCTGAGACTTACTATCATGAGAACAGTATGAGAAAGACCTGCTTTTATGATTCAATTATCTACCACCATGCCCCTCCCACAACATGCAGGGATTATTACAATTCAAGGTGAGATTTGGATGGGGACACAGAGCTGAGCCATGTCAGATAATTTAAGGATTATTTTTATAACAAACTTACTAGTATTAGCTAACATCCATAGGGAGATGTGATTTAGCTGATAGCTTAAAAATTATCAGCATTGAAAATGAAATATGTCTATAGACCAGAATGTCAGATAAATGCATCTCCTCACATCTCTCATGGGTACTTTTGGCACAAGCTGGGATCATTTATTTATTAATGTTTAATTGTGTATCTTCTCTGTCAAAAAAAATCAAATCACTTTTGACTTTTTTGCTTGGAAGCATACTCAAATCAATTATTTAGTCCTTGTTTAGCTTGTTGTCATGGTCACAGTTATGCATTTTATATTGTAACACTACGATTCTTGAGTTTAAAAATAATTGATTCAAATTTTCATAAGCTCAAGTATTCCTAGGGATATTTTCATGAAGGGCATATGAGGGCTCAATGAACAGATCTTTAGATATCTTGGAACGTGTTTTATTACTTGCACACATGAGTCAAGACTTGCCAGCTCCCCACAAACTCTTAGCTATTGAATCATAATACTTAGTCATATCATGGTTTAAGTCATAATCATGACAATGAAAATTATATAAAGCTAACTGTGGGGAACTGAAAACTACCAAACAGTCATACTCGTTTGTGCCCACAAGCTTCTTTCCAACTTTGGGCACCTACCACTCAAAATTGTCAGGGATCAGCTTTGAGTCACCTTCTATTGTCACATTACTAGAACCCTTCAGTGCTTTACTAGCCTTACTGACCAGGTCCTCTCACCATGCCATGGACATCATTCCAGCAATGATGCTTTAGCCTTCCAATGTCAGCATCATTTTTCTTACTCTCTCTTTTTCATTTGCATAAATTTATAGGCACAAATGCAATTTTGTCACATACATAGATTGCATAGCCATCAACTCAAGACTTTAGGGTGTCCATCTCCTGAATAATGTACATTGCACACATTAGTTAATTTCTCATCATCCACACCCTCCCACCCCATCATCCTTTCAGTCTCCATTGTTTATCATTTCCCACACTATATCCACATGTAGATATTATTTAGCTCCCACTTATATGGCAGAACATGTGATATTTATCTTTCTGTATCTGAGTTCCTTTAGATTCCAAGGTTCATTCATGTTGTTGCAAAACACATGATTTCCTTTTCTGTGGCTGAATAGTATTCCATTGTGTATACATAGCACATTTTCTTTAATCAATTGTCTGTTGATGGACACTTGGGTTGATTCCATATCTTTGCTATTGTGAATAGAGCTGCAATAAACTTATGAGTACAGGTGTCTTTTTAAAATATACTGATATTTTCTCATTAATGAATGGCCACTATTACCTCTCCACTTCTTACCTTATCAGTTTAGCATCAGTTCTTCAAAATTGCTCATTGTCTCAGAATTCTATCCTCCACTTCTCTTTCAAACTTCATGCAGTGTGGCCTTCACTTCCACCCTGCCAAAGTCACCAAAACTTCCGTGCTGTTAAACCCAATGTTTAAACCCAATCAAGTCCTTATCTTAGTTGCACCCAAGTCATCATTGGACAGAGCTAATGGCTCCTGCCACCTTGAAATCTTTCATCACATAGTTTCTAGGATACCACACTGATTTTTTCCTAGCTCACTCATCTGTTCTTTTCCATATATATTTTCTTTATACTTTCTTGAACCTTCATCTCTCCAAACTCTTGACACTGGAATGCCTCAGTCCCCTATCCATATTACACCAGACTCATAGGTCAGCTGTTGACATTTTCACTCAAATGTCTAATTGGGCATCTTGTATATACAATGGCCAGAAGGAGTATCTTGATTCCTCTGCCCCAAATCTGTGGCCCCATCTCCACATTCTTCCTCTTCTCAGCTCGTAGCAACTCTGACTTTGATAGACAAATAGCTCATGGAGCCATTTTGCTTTTCTTTATTTCATAGCCCATATCCTATTTATCAGCAAATCCTCCACTATCAAAGCAGGTCCAGAATCTAGCTTTCGACCTCTGCCTCTATCACTCTGCTACAATCCAGTATAATGTCTTCACTGGGATGCTGTCAAAATCTCTTAACCGGCTTCTCTGCTTCTGGCCTTGCACTCTATTTCTATCCTGATTTCCCATGTGGCAGCCATTTAATTTTCTTTTAAAATGTACTTCAGGAAACGTCACTCCCCTATCTCCTAAATGATACTGCAGCACCTGGCCTCCTCTGGCATCTTCATCACTGGGCCTCCTGTGGTCTCCCTTGCTCACTCTCCTGGAGGCACTTTGGCCACTGTGCTATTTATGGAACCAGGCAAGCACCTGCTCATTCCAGAGCTCTTCCCCCGATTCCTCCTCTTGGAATGGTCTTCCCCTAGATATCAGCAGAGACTTTCCCTCCCCAAACCCTTTCAATTCTTTATTCAATATCGCCTTCCAAGCAAGGCCTTCACTAAATTCACTTCCAACTTCACAGCTTCTGCTTCCTGCAATTCCCCATTCTTTCCCTCTGCTTTATTTCTTCCCAGCTTTCTAGCTTTACTCAAAGTTTTGGTAATTTCCTCTGCCCCCTGCCTCCTCTCACCCACTATAATGCAAATTCTATGATGGCAGAACATATGTTTCTTGTATTAATTCTTACATTGCCAGATACTGAGATCAGTACCTGAAACACTCTGGACACTTTATAAAATCGTCAAATGAATGGAAGGTATTATATCTCAGTGTGCTGTGCAGACGTTGTTCTAACAGTATGACAAACATAAAAGGACCAGAAGAACATCTTTCAGAATTGTCAGTGCATTGCTGAATGTATGGACAAACCCATGTGGGGATCCAGCAGAAATCTAAATTCCCCTGACTGAGTGAAGGTGAAGCCACATGAAGCCTGCGACTCTTCCCTTACCTCCCCTACTCCGCACCTTCTAGTGGCCCCGAGTCCCCTTCTCTCCTTGGTGTCTGGCTGGGGGCTGCCTGTACCCAGATTCAGTACATCAAATTGGTCTGTGGACATTCACCTCTTACATATAATCATGTTTCAGAATGTCTAGTTCCTTACTTTCTTGAAATCCTAAAGAGAACACCATTTTATGTGTTAGTGTATGCTTTGAAGAATTATTTCCCTATTTGTCATGAGTACTACCACTTTTCTTTTTTCTGTAGACCCAGGGTATGTTGGTCGCTTTTCCTCCACCTTGCAATCTTTCCAAAAAAGGGAGTGGTCCATTCAGCTCTGGGCACGGTACATGCCTAAATGGAGAGCCAGATTCTCATTATTCTCCTGGCTGTTGGTACAATCTTTCCTTTACATTTAAAGTCAAAATCTGGTGGTGTTTGAGGCTTCTGGCCCAGTTCCTGATTTCACTCATTCAATTATTTTGTGTTGACCTGACAGAGGAGGTAGTTTATCTTGTGCTCTGCAAGAAAGTGAGGATTTCATTGTTTTAGTATCTGAAAGTATTCATTTTTTTTCCATATAGAAAAGAGTGAATTTTTTTCCATATAGAAAAGAATAAATGAACAACTATAGTCTTCAGATTGCAAAAATGTATCAAACCTATTTATCTTTTTGGCTATCTTCAAAATCTTGAATTTGAAGTACCATGACATAGCTACTTTTATCCCTGGAGTTGTTCTGTGAATTCGATTTTTGTATGAAGAACTGAGGCATAAAAACATGGATTTATAGAGACAAAAGGATAGAGAACCAGAAAAAGAGAAAAGCAATTTTCTTATTTTTCTAACTTTCAATGTTTTGTTTTCTTGTTATTTTTCTTTATAGTCTCCTCAGCTGTGAGCAAAAGAGCTAGCCCTCTGAATGGGTTATGCACACGCTGTCATTTGGCCT
Source organism: Cebus imitator (assembly GCF_001604975.1). Lineage (NCBI taxonomy): Eukaryota > Metazoa > Chordata > Mammalia > Primates > Cebidae > Cebus > Cebus imitator. The sequence goes on along the minus strand of NW_016107540.1, from coordinate 2,733,929 downwards.
CTCTCTGAATTTAAAACTCTGTAAGTCATTATATCCTTTTGTTCCCATTCTGTGATGGCATGCATACCCCTGAGGAAACTTACAAGGGATCAAATCTTCTTTATTAAAACCAGGTGGAAAACCTACAAGGTATCTTAGGGAAAAGCAGCAGCAGAAGGAATAGACTCAGTCAGGTAGAAAGGAGCAACCCCGGAGAGGAAGAGGCTGCTGTCTCTTCCTCTTGAGCCTTCTGAGGCATCTCCACCCTAGCCTCCTGGTCTCCTCTTTAAAATTATGGTGCAAAGCAGATTAAATCTCTCCATTTTTCTAGGTTCTCTCTAGCACATATTTGATGCAAAGAGAACAGGAAGGACACTGAAAAGTATACAAAATAATTTACATTAAAAATACTAAATTGGATATTACCCTAAACTCACATACAATGTTTCTAGGCTCTGCGCCTTTGGGTGTATTCTCTTCAGATAATTATGCTTCTCAACTTCTACCTGCTTTAATAATTATGGGTATATAATAGTTGTATACATTTATGAGGTACATCTGACATTTTGATACAACCATCCAATGTGTGATGATCAAATCTGAGTAACTGGGACATCATCACCTCAATCATTTATCATTACTTTGTGTTTGGTGCATCCCAAATTCACTCTTTTAGTTATTAATTTTTTAAATATATAGTAAATTATTGTTAACTATAGATGCCCTATTGTGCAGACTCTTCTATTTCATTGGAGAAAATAAAATTGGAATCAGTGTGTTCAATCAAGGTGAACCAATAATTCATCCCTGTATCAGAAATTGTACTATATTTTAAATACATTGATGGTTTTCTTCCTAAAATCAATTGTCTAAAATGGACTGTTTTACCATACCAGGTACGTATTAGGTTTTCTTTCAGTAGGAAAATCATAAACTATCTTTTTCTATCATTAGCAAATCACATGCAACATTTCTTCAGAAGGTGAAAAACAACGTTAGAGTTTTATCTCTCATGGGACACTTTAAGAAACTCATCCCAATTTGAAACAAAACACCAGGGAAGTGTGCTGAGCACTCTGAGATATACCCCAAAGCCCAGTTGCCATGATCAGGATCACGTCTGTTCATATTAACCCTCCCTGGAATATTTCTGTGAAGCCACAGCAGAAAAACACACTTGAGACAGGAGCACATTTTAAAAGCAAGATTCAAAAGCTGATGCAGTCCCTGGGGCTTGAGTCTATAGCAGATGAGATTGAAACGATGCTTGCGTGCATAAGGCAATGGCACATAGCCCCACAGGGCTCAGCATTGGCATGGCTGCTGTTATTCCACCAATATGCAAAAGTAAGGCCCCAGATCTGCGGATGTGGTTTCAGATGTCGCACCAATAATTCTAAGCACGGACTATTAGAAAGTGATCAGCAACTCTTTGTGCTTTCCTCTCAAGGCTGCTATTTTCTCTTCCTCGCGGGGACAAAGCGCAGGCAGCTGTACCCTGTTATTTATGAAGCTGTGGTAAAGTAGCTGGAGATTTTGCCATCTTAATCGGCTCCATTTCAGTGAAATAATAAATGCATGGGAGAAATTTTAGAAAAGAGAGGAAGAAGAATAATACCACCATCCAAAGCCTGTGGCATTAAGCAAATCTCCACTTTCAAATATTTAATTCATAAAGAGCAACAGGTGGCAAAAAAGAAAACTTTATTCACACACACATACACACATTCATAATTGAAGACAGTTATTTTTTCTTGGGGTACTTACACATAAACATACCTGATTCAGTCTCTTTCTATATATACATAACCAGTTATGGATCACTTAATCAGGAGGATACCTCTGAAAAAAACGCATCCTTAGGTGATTTCATCATTGTGTGAACATCATGAAGTGCATTTACACGAACTTAGATGGTACAGCCTACCACACACCTAGGCTATATGGCACGGTCTATTGCTTCTGGGCTGCAAATCTTCACAACAGGTAACTGCACTAACACTGCAGGCAACTGTAATACAATGGCAAGTATTTGTGCATCGAAACCTATTCAAACATAGAAAGGAGACAGTAAACATAGGGTGTGCTAATCTTATGGGACCACCGTTTGTATGCCATTCCTCCTTTGCTGAAGCATTGTTATCTGGTACATGCCTGGATAATGTATGTGTGCTTTGTGTCACTTTATATCTCTTCAATTTGTATAGGCTGATAGAGAAAAGGTGGATTTAGAGAGTTGGTACTGTAAATACACAGGCAAAGCGTCACGTCCTTCTTTTAAATCAGTGTTTCATTTAAGGGGTCAAAATAGAAAGAAAAACAGTGCGTCCAGAGAGGGTGGTAAGAGACTAGGGAGCTGTTGTAGACAGAGTGGTACCTTATTTAGTTGAAAGTGTAGTTCTATGCATGAAAACCTCAAATAGTTGAAATGTTTTCATATGGAAAAGGAGAATTTCTGCATTTGAAATAAGATTTTTGTTTGTTAAAACTTTAATGTTAATTTGGTATTATTTGGCAAAGCTTTTTGAGAAGGCTGACACCCACATCCTCTAGCCTCTCTCTTTCTCTCCAGGTGCACGGATACGTGTGTGCGTATCTGGGCTAATGCTTGTGTTCACATTTATCATCACCAGTGTTCAGAAATCCTTTAGCCCTTTTCTCCTTGTTTTTCCATTCCTATTTTCATGTCTGGGAAGGAAAACACGGGGAACAGAGGCCGAGGAGGGGGAAGGAGCCATGAGACCTTGAGGAAGCCAGCATTTTAACTATGCACCAGGCCCCCTGAATTTCTGACTCTAGTTGAAGAGATATAGTTTCAGGGTTAGAGGCTTTGGTTTGATTACCATAGAGTGAGGAATAAAGAAATAGTGGCTCAGCAAAGGTTTGCTTGACTTCCTATTCTTTTATTATTCTAGATTTTTTTCATCATAATATGATGGAAGAGATCAAGAGATTTTTATCCTTTCTTCCCTAGAATCTTCTTTGTTTTCACTGTTTTCATCAACATGTAATTTTGAAAAATGAAAACATGTAAACTTACCAAAAGAATAGTAAATGGTTATCTGTGCCCACCTTGCTTCAACAACTGAGGGCATTCTATAATAACTGCTCTGTGTGCATGCCTCTATCAACCTAAATCTGTCTATCTGCACTGAACTAATACCCTCCAAACCAAGGAACCAATTGAGCTGCACACATCACATCCCATTTTGTCATTAGATTTATTTCTAATTTATTCTGGTCTAGCCACCCTACTGTTTAATTTCTAGAGTTTGAATTTGGGGCATGCAACATTTGTAGATGCTGAGCTCATCTGAGTGCTTCCTAGGTGGGGCCGCTGACTGCTTCTCTGTCTCCTGATTTTCTGTAACTGCTCAGTGTGGCTCAAAGGCTTGACGAGAATCAGACTTAAATTTTAAGTGATACTTCATAGGGAATGCTATGCACTTCATTATGTGTGTATTTTAAGAACTGAGTAAACCCGATTTTTTTTTCTTTCTTTATTCTGTTTATTTCTTTTTTTTTTCCCCCATTTATTTATTTTATTGCATTTTAGGTTTTGGGGTACATGTGAAGAATGTGCAAGATTGTTGCATAGGTACACACGTGGCAGTGTGATTTGCTGCCTTCCTCCCCATCACCTACATCTGGCATCTCTCCCTTTGCTATCTCTCCCCAACTCCGCACCCCCCACTGTCCCTCCCCTATTTCCCCCCAACTGACCCCAGTGTGTAGTGCTCCCCTCCCTGTGTCCATGTGTTCTCATTGTTCAACACCCGCCTATGAGTGAGAACATGCGGTGTTAGAATATTATGCAGCCATCAAAAACGATGAGTTTGTGCCCTTTGTAGGGACATGGATGAACCTGGAAACCGTCATTCTCAGCAAACCCCTGATTTTTAAAAATAAGTAAGACTCAGAAAACATGTGATGATTCACTGTAATCATACTCTTAGTTGTGACTTTTAGTAAATATCAGAGTAGGAAGAACTTAAACACTTCCTCCTTTTTTTTTTTTTTTTTTTAATAAAGATGAGGTTTCACCATGTTGGTCAGACTGGTCTTGAACTCCGGACCTCAGGTGATCCACCTGCCTTGGCCTCCACAGTGCTTGGATTATAGGTGTGAGCCACCATGCCCGGCCAGCACTTCCTCCTTAAAGTGAGTTCCTACATGAAGCAGTCTGTGGAGGCTCGATTCCCTTTCTGCAGTGGAGCTGCGGAAGCTTCTGCTTCTTCCCTTGCTGATTCCGTCTTCATTTCTCCAGCTTGATCATCCAGAGGAAGGGTCACAAGGGCTTTTCAACACAGTTGTGTCTTTCCATGTTTACAGATGTTAGGAGCAGAACAGCCTGCAAAACAGTGATTTCTAAAGATGTTGTTTCCTTTTTAATTCCTTTTTATTTTCAGAAATAACATTTATTGTACATATTTGAGATTTGCCACATGAGGATATGTTATTCATATAGATAGGAAAACGGTTATTACACTGAAGCAGATGGGCGTATCTATCATCTCACATGGTTACTTTTTTGGTAACAAGAGAGGCTAAAATCCACTTATTTGACAAAAATTTCTAATACAGCGTAATTTTATTAACCTTACTCCTTAAATGGTACAGTCGATCTCTAAACTTGATCTGGTTTGAACTGCTGAATTCATACTAACTCCTCTGGCTAAATCAAAGGCTCTTTAACTCCAGCAAGCATCAGAATCACCTGTAAGGCTCCTTGATTGGGCTCCACCCCAAAAGTATCGATTTACTGGGTGTGGGGAGGGGCCTGAGAATGTGTATGTCTAACAGATTTCTAGGTGAGGATGCTGTTGGCCCAGGGACCACACTTTGAAATCACTGAACTAAAGGATACACTTTCTCACAGTGGAATTCCCTGGGAGTCATCCTTTAGGCCAATTTTATGTGCTAACAATTTGAATAAATCAGAAGTGAAGGAAGCTCAGGATTTGCTTCTAAGACCTGTACTTAAATTTATGAGTTTCCATTCCACATTTAACTTCCTACTTTAATCTGCTTTCTTTCTTGTTAAATGAAAACACTAATACCAGATTATCTCATAGGCTGAAAGATAGGTCAACTGAGGTAATGTATAGGAAACTGTTTTTCAAACTGTAATCAGCTAAGTTTTTTAAAACACCACTGAGGTATCGGCTTCTAGACACCACAGCTCTGTAAAACATCCTGGGAGCAAACCCAGAAACAATTAGGTGTGAAAAGATAGAAAAATCAGGTTTTACTTCCTTCCCAGTCATAGTGATAGAAAATATTAATGAGTATTATGAGATGGTAAGGCACAAGAGGGCAAAACATTTAGGCCAAATATGACAGTTGATCTATGTTTTCTCACTACTGAAATGATTCCCTGGATGTAAATTCATGGCCTTTGAACAGTCCAGGAATTCTCCTAGCTTACACCTTTAAGTGGCTATTGTTTCTAAAATGCTGACAAGCAGAATGTTGACCTAACAGAGGCCAGGCATCAGAGTTGGGCACACCCACCTTCCCCTTCCATTCCCAGCAGCCATGCAGGGCACAAGCTAGGTACTGTGTTCGTCCATTTTGTGTTCCTCCAAGGGAACACCTGAAACTGGGTAATTTGTAAACAAAAGAGGTGAATTTGGCTCATGGTTCTCCAGGGTACACAAGAGGGATGGTGCCGGGATCAGCTCAGCTTCTGCGGAGGCATTGGGAAGCTTTTATTGATGGAGGGAAGTGAATGGGGAGAGGCGTGTCATGTGGCAATTGAGAGCCAGACAGAGAGGGCCAGCGGGAGGGAGAGAAGGAGAGAGTGAGAAAGCAGGAAAGTGAGCAGTAGAGACAGAGGAGAAGGTGCCAGGCTCTTTAAACAACCAGCTCTCACAGGAACTAACAGATGGAGAATTCATTCATTACTGCCCTGCCAGGAGGCTGTTCATGAAGGATCCACCCCATGACACAAAACTTCACACTCAGCCCCACCTTCAACATCGGGGATGACATTTCAACATGAGATTTGGAAAGGACAAACATCCAAACTTTGGTACCTCCCCTTTGCAAGCCTTCCTTTTCATCACTCATAGTTTCATAATGCTCTCTAAAGGCTAGATCACTTTTTTTTTTTTTTTGATGAGTGTACATAGCAGATGACCTAGTGCACAATGAGTATTCAAGAGCACTCAATGGAAATGTTTTTATTCTATAAACTTAGAAGAATAGATGATAGTATTTTTTGTGGCATAGATAAAGTTCATTACATGAAATACATCAAGCGAGCCAAGGAAAATCTAGGTACTGATTATATTTATAGATCTTGAAGCAACTGTGGTGTTCCATAAACATTTGGTATTATTTATATTGACCCCCTCTAAGTTCAATTTTTATGCTATTATGATTTATGCTGCTCATGTTTTCTCATTAAGGGGTTTTCTGACTTCACTCTGAACAACTCTTCCCAGACTGACTAGGCATAAAATACGGGACTCATTTTCTTTAATTTATTGTTTATGGTCTGGATAATCCTCTGTGTATCTCATGGTGATCGACTGCCGTTCCAGCAGAGCGGGCACTCTGAGGGCCTCGGCAGAGCCTGAGAATCTAGAAGATGTGGAGCCCTTTGCTGCCTTGAACACCGACTGCCCTTACATTTACCCAGACCTAGGCACACGTTTGAGGGACATCAACCAAAATTTGTTGCTTGCCTTTTTTTGCCCATCCTTGCCACCGAGTAGAAGACAAAATTTGAGGTCCCTCAGGCTTGGGTTATTCTCTTAACTTGCTCCTTCTGTTTAAGGATTGGCAAAATTTCACATTTAATGGCACGCATTTCTTCCCACATGTTGTCATGACCAGGCTTATTGCTGGCTACTTCTCCCCTTTGTTTCCTATCATCCGACAAGCACATTACATCCTGATATAAAGCCACAGCTGATGGCAGAGGTGAAGACTATGAGAAGCGAATGGCACGAAAAAGACTTAATAAGAAAAAAGAGGGACTCCAGAAAGTGCAGAAACTACTAATGAAAAATCAGAGGCTTCTGTCTAGACCATTAGATATAAACGTCCAAAATATCAGAAACTTAAAGATCGTTTTAAATAAAAAATAATCCAATTCAGTAGCTTTTTACTTCTAATAGCCTTATGGTTGAACATATCATTTCAAAATTATAGAGTTGCAAAGCTTTAAAAAAGTCAGCACTTGTTGAAAGCCATACCTGAATTAATTGTTTAGGTTTAGTCTTGGTTTTGACACATTATGAAACAACTCATCAAACAAGTCCCTCCTAAATAAGTAGCTTAGAGAAGAAGCAGTAGACTTGAAAGTAGAGTTGCATTTTGTGCACAGATCATGGCACCCGTAACGCGTGTCACTTTCTATCATTTGAGAAAAATGAGAAACAGAAAGAAGCAAGAAGCTCATTTAAAGCAAAGGAAGTAAGAGAGGGTAATTTAGGCATTTTACCCAGAAATTTGTCAATCCATGGGCAGCCTGATGGGGATTCCTCAGGGAGGAACTATTTACAAAGAGATTTATGGAGCTAGCCACTGCAGCATGTGTAGGAGCTAATGAAGATGCTAAGAGGAAAGAATTAGCTTCAGGACCAGAGAGTGGAACTCATTTCAGGTACGAAACAAAGTTCCATTAAATGCAGACAATAAAAAAGAAAATAACAGGTACTATGGATGATATTTTAACTTCAAAATTTGGGGCTGATGATATTTGAGATGTAAATCAATTGACAGTACAAGATGGAATTTGACTGTAACTGATCAAAAATTTAAAAGTGAATGTGTAGAATGTTTCAGCAGGTTACTGACAGTGAATTCCATGCATATCTGGGATGGGAGGTACAGAAATGTGGATTGCAGGAGGCAGAAGTATTGCCCACACCTCTGGCATTCCAGCATCCTATGGGCCCTGCTTCTGTTTTCCAAGGCAAATGCTCTCCAGAATATTTATAAAAAGAACTTCAACACCCTTGTTTACAATTGCTACCTTCCAGTTCTGCAGAGCTGTGGCCAGTTGTGTGCGTGTGTTTGTGTTTCTACATTTGTTTTTATAATTTAAAAAAAACTATGGCTATGTAATAATTATACATGTACATGTGGTATTTTGATAAAAGCATACAATGTGTAACTATCAAATCAGGATAACTGGGGTATCCCTCACTTTGAGCATTCATCATTTCTTTGTGTTAGAAACATTCCAATTCCACTGTTTTTATTGTTAACTATAGTCTCCCTACTCTGCTACTGAATACTAGATCTTATTCTTTCTATTTTCCTGCATTTTTGAACTGAAAAATTGTTCTCAGTGATTACTTTGCTGAATGATAGTAATCTCGACCTTTCAAACTCTGCTTTATTCAGCAAATTTTTCTTTATTTTTTCAAACTCAGTAGTTTGGGCAATTGTGTTGCAGTATCCTTTTTGGGTGCCACTGTTTTATAATTAAGATAATTCCTCTGTAGTGAGGTTTCTAATTAAATCATTCAAGAAGCAGCCATTGAGTGCTCACTGTGTTCCGGGTGTCACTTCCTCCCAATTAGCTGCACTGAAGCCGGGGATTGTGGGAGATGAGGTAGCATCCAGGGTGGGAAACGCTGACTCCCAGGCTTGCCTCCAGGCCATACCAGCAGGTGAGCAGCTCCACTTGAGAGGGTCGAGGGAAAAGGGTTTTCATGGCAGAGGTAGGTTTCAATCAATGTCAGCATTGGCAACATAATATAAGCTCTAGGGGGACTCCTGCTGTTGAATTATTTCTTAGGGATAAGTACCCAAGTGTTGGATTAATGGTTCAAAAATTAATAACTTTCTCTTAGCTCTTGAAATGTATTTCCATTATGTTTTCCAAAATTGTACCAATTTGCAACATTATTGAGAAGGAATTAGTGTGGTTCTGTTGTCTCATTTTGGATTAAGTCCTAACATGTATTTAGATTTATGTTAACTTAATAGGTATAAAATTGAATTTCTTTGTTGCTTAAATTTCTGTGCCTTCATTACAAATGTTCTTGAACATTTTCCATGTGTTTCTTCATTGTTTCTATTTCCTAATTTGTGATGGTTCCACTCATAATAATTACTCATTTATCTATTGGAGTTTTTATAATTTTCTTTCAATTTTAGAACCATTATTATTGTGAAAATAATACTTGCTAATTGTAAAACCACAAAAACAGAGAGGCATAAATAAAAGGTGAGTTGCTTCCATTCTACAGAGGCCTGATGCTTATAATGAGGTGAACAAGAACACAGACTCACTCATTTCCTGAGGAAAGCAGGAAATGGGGGAGAAGGAGTTAAAAGTCTCACTTTATCGTTAACCACCATCAAGGTGTTACCATCTGTGTTATAAATACTGCAAATAATTATTCATTTTGTTTTTTGTCCTTTATATGGAGTCTGTTTTTTCTATGCAACCATCACTTTTTTGGTTATAAAATCTGTCAAAAACACTTAAAAGTGACTTGGATTGGAACATAAAATTGTTTAAGTTCTGCGAGATCATTGCACACCCTGCTCCACTGATGTCTGACAGAGTCTTATTTGACTAACGACATGTGACCAGAAGTGGTGTTGCAATATTCGAGTAGAAGATTTTAGATATCATGCATTTCAACTGTGTTCTCTTTTCTTTTTCCATGGCATTGCAAATGTCTTCACAGGGTCTACTCCTTCAACCGGGACTCTCAGATAAAAACCAGCAGAACAGCACCCAGCTGCTCTGTGACATACATGTAGCAGGAGGGAGAAATACATGTTTTACTTCTAGAAGTCATTGAGATTTTCGGGGTTGTAACTTAGTTTAAGCTGCCTGATAAAGTCACATTCCTTTTAAATGGTGTTTCAGAATTCCTAAGTTTCTTTTTCATTGCTGTGCATTTGTGTTGCTGTTGTAAACAACATACACTGTTTTATTCTGTTTTCTTCCAGACAATTGTTTATACAATGCAAGGATTTGTACTTTTATATGTTTCAAAACAAAACACCTGCACTATGAACAGTATTTGTCAGTTCCTTATTTCTTCCATCGTGTCCATCACTAGGTGGCCACTATTCCTTACATGCCTAAGATGCCCAAAAGTTAAGTCTAACAGACCCCCTGTTAGAGCACCAATAAAAATCCAGGCTCATCCTGGCCAAAAAGGTTGAAACCCCATCTCTACTAAAAATACAAAAAAATTAGCCGGGCGTGGTGGCACGCACATGTGGTCCCAGCTACTTTGGAGGCTGAGGTGGAAGAATCGCTTGAACCCAGACGGTGGAGGTGGCAGTGAGCCCAGATTGCACCCCTGCACTCCAGTCTGGTGACAGAGCAAGACTCCGTCTCAAAAAAAAAAATCCAGGCTGAGAGGTACAGTATACCGTTGGTTTGAGCACCATAAAGTTCATCAGTGAACCATGAAAAATGAATTGTTGATGTCACTCTCCAATATTATTATCTGCCTAGGTTTTCTACCCTAGGTGACAGCAGTGGCAGCACAGAGTCACCTAAGCCTCGAATGCAGGGGTTTTTTGTCTCCTCCTCTGCTTGTCGTTGAGCCTGACCTCCTCCACTTTCTACCTCATTAAAACAGGCTGCCATCTCCACGTCTACATGGTGACTGCCTTGTTTCAGTCTCTTATCTTTAATCACTTACATAGCTACTTTCTTCTCAGGTATCTCTAACCCTTTTTTTTTTTTTTTACATCATTATCAAGGTGATTTATCTACAGCTTATTTTGTATTACTTTAATTTATTTTCTATGGTTTACCATTGTTTCCAGGATAAAGTCATTGAATTGTATTTTGTGCTAATTGACAAGAGCATTTCAGTATTGTGATTGCATTTCCTAAATTTGAGGTTCAATAGACTTAACAGTGAAAAACAGGCAAGGCATGGACTATTTGCCTCGCAGGGTGCTGTCTACTTGGGAGTCAGCACAAGCAGCTGGGGTATGCAATATCATGAGAAATAAATTGAGATTTTTCATGCAACACTTGGCTGAAACAGTTGGTATTGACCTAGCAGCATATGCCTTTCATGGGTTATGATACACAGTTCTTAGTCACAAGAAGTTATGAACCCTGAAACACTCACTCTTGACTAAAATTCCCACTGAAATGCTCTTGTATCTCTTGAGTGTCACTAACAACAGCTTGCCATGATCAACACGCACACAGGATGAGAAGGCTGCCCTTCTCCTCCTGGAAGATCAAAAATGTAATTGTAGACTTCAGGAATTGAGCACACTATGATTTGCAAGATCTCCCATGATACAATTAATATTTACTCCTCCTGCCTTATTCCCATTCATTCTGCCTTTCATTCAGCAATACCGTATTAAATTGCCTAAAATTAACTGGTTTTGCTCCTTCCTATCTCCTTGCCTTGTGCCATTACATGAACTTCCCTTTTAACTTAGGACACCATTCCTTCTCTTTTCTGTCTGGTAAATGCCTCATCGTACATCAGTTTAGTGCAAAGACCAGATATCACACCCCACACCACCCATTCCCATTGCCCTGAAGCATGTAATATCTACATGCCTTCTGTATTTATTACACATTATACATAAACCTGAGTCACAGTTATCACGGTGTATTTTGCATGTTTATCCACATATTTATCTCCTTGATCAGATGATTAACTCTTTTAGGAAAAGCTATTGGTTTTTTTTTGTTTTTGTTTTTTTTTGATCTTGTCCACATCGATACTCAATAATGCCTGCTGTTTAAAAGAAGAATGAGGGCAAAAATAGGGAACCTGTTGGCATCTGTACTGAAATACTCAAAGAAAAACCATTTCTATATTGTTGAAATGCTCTAAAAATATCTACGAGGCCCACATAGTGGTTCTAATAATCAAAGAGAGGTTACCTAATGAAAACAGCTGACAAGTTATAAAGGAAGTACCATTTATTATTTGCCAATCTTTTGATTTTTATTATGAAAATGTTAAGCACATAGAAAAAAAGAGACTATAATAATGTATATAGTATGCGTTAAATCATATGCAGATTTAATAATTAATAGGTTTTGCGTGGCGCCGTGGCTCACACCCGTAATCCCAGCACTTTCGGAGGCCGAGGGGGGGTGGATCACGAGGTCAAGAGATCGAGACCATCCTGGCCAACATGTTGAAACCTCATCTCTACTAAAAAAAATTCAAAAACAATTAGCTGGTCGTGGTGGCGTGCGCCTGTAGTCCCAGCTACTCGGGAGGCTGAGGCAGGAGAATTGCTTGAACCCAGAAGGCGGAGATTGCAGTGAGCCAAGATCTCACCACTGCACTCAAGCCTGGGCAGTAGAGTGAGACTCTGTCTCAAAAAAAAAAAAAAAAAAAAAAAAAATTAATAGGTTTTTTCTTAAGTGCTGTATTTTTGCTGAAATATTTTAAAATAAGTTCTATTACATCTTTTCAGTTGTTGAATTGTTTAGGTCCCACTGGTTGACGGTGTTCTTGAATTCTTTTGCTAATGCATAAGGATTTGCTATATCTCTTATGATATTCATACAGTTTTAATTAGTATTGTAGTTATTATCTCACTTAGCATGCTTTATGTGGTGGGAGCAATTTGATTTAATTTTTAATTCATTGAATTCTTTCAACTACACTGCTGTTTCTTTTTCTTACTTGTCCCTTTTCTATTTGGGGAAGCTGTGACATAGAGAGGCTCTCACACATGCACAAAGTCGTTGCTCAGAAGTGGTGGAGCTGGGATTTGAACCCAGTCTATTGTGGCTGTTGAGCGGAGCACTGCGCTATACAGGATTCCTAAAGAAGGGACAGTCCTAGAGAGAATAATCAGGTAACAGTGGCAGAGCTGCCTCCACCCCACCTCCTCTCCTTTCAGCCATACAAATAAGCACACTCTAAGGTAGGACAATGAGGAAGCTGCTGACATGCTTCAAAGCCTGTCTCCCCTTCTCTATGTTGGGGAAAGTACTCAACCCAATCGCTTCCCATAGGTGCCACAAAAAAGGAGGTGGTCAGGGCCATCAGCTTTATGACAGTTCCTGGCCCGCACCAGACATAGTTACCTCTCCCTCCTCAGTTCCACCTGTGCTGTGTTAAAGAACGCCTTAGCTAGGAAGTCCCATTTGAACATAACTGTGCAACAGCAAACGTGAACTAGAAATGAAATCTTATATCACGTGAGCCCTGAAATACAAAGCTAGACTTATTTATTCCAAGTTTTGAAGCCAAAGTCATAAGAGAAGCACATGCGTTGCAGGTCAGATCCCAGGGGATCCTACTGAAAGAAGCAACAAAGCTTTATTGATGCATAAATCTTGGCTGTTACTTTCTTCCGCATCTAAGTGATGGATTCAGCATTTGGCATTATGTTTGCCTTGCTTGCTGAGTAACTCATCAATTGCTTTTCATTTGTTAAAAAGTTCAACGATCAAAATAGATGACAGGTAGGTAAAATGAATTCTTCTCATAGATTTTTGAAAGTCTAATAAGATGAATACTTTCAGTTGTTAGAATTAAAGGACACTGACCTTTTTAATTGAGAAACTAAATCAATTGTATTGGAAATACTTTCTGGGTCTTTGATAAATTATGGGCTATCCTCACTTGACAACTAGATACAATAGAAAATGCAGAAAAGCTTAATCCACTAGCAAACTGTAATTCACACGATTCCCTCTCAGTAATTTTATACGAAGGCATGTTGAAAATTATATTGGGCTTGGCTCCTTGTTTTACCTGGATAATGAAATCCCACTCACGTGGATTGTTTCAGAGATGAAGAGCGTTCACCTGAGACCACACGATTTCAGTCAGTCTGTTTGGTGATTCACTGGCCTTTATGCAACAACCCTGGTACTGAGTGTGTCTGATAACTCACACTTCTCTCCACCGGCTTCCCTCCCGGTGCATGAGTGGTTTGGTAAAGTGAATTTATTTGTTTGCAAACTCGTATTTAAGATACTGATACTATAACCCATGATCAGCAATACCGTGTATACCTGTGTGAGCCTTGCTGCTTTGTCATGCTTCAACACAGCACTCCACATTATGGCCACATGTTCTGGGCCCACAGGTCGGGACCCCGAAGAGCATTACTCCCCTCTTGCTCACTGATCCCCAACCCCACTGGCCTGCTTGGCCCCACTTGCTGCTTGCTCTTCCTGGAACCCTCTGGTGCCCCTTTCTTCTATAACCAATTTATCCAGCCATCTCCTATAGACCCCACATACAAGCAGGGATGTTCAGCACCACAGCCGTGGACAGCACTGCAGCCGTTCCCGCCTCTCCTGATTCCTAACTTCCCATCCTATGAGCGATTCTCCCTGGAGTTCGACCTGTGTTCTAACACCAGATCATCTCCCTGAGAAAGTCCTGTTTGAATGTGTCTCTGCCACGTAACTGCTTCACCCCTCGACCTTGCCTCATTTTTCTTCTACCCCTTCTACCATTTGACAGAATGGTTAGTTGTTCGTCAGTCTTCTATGTGACATGTTGCCATCCTTTAATGCGACCACCTTTCTGCTCATGTTCACTCTTGAATCCCCAGTGCCTGTGATGGTGCCTGGCACATGATATGGGCCTCTTATTACCTATGTGGCCTTGGGCATGCCATTTAACCTCCTGGACTCATCTGTTTAATGGGGAGACTATTAGCACCATCTCATTGCAATGCTGTGAATGTTAAATTTGTTATTATAGGAAAAGAGTTTGGAAAATTACCAGGCTCTCAGGAAACTGGGCTCCCAATAAATATTAGCTATTACAATTATTTCCATAATGTCTTTTAATTTTCAAATTAATTCCCATTTATTATCTTGTTAAATTACTGTAACAATTTTCAGAGGCAGAAAGGCCTTTAAAAGATGAACACAAGCCCAGCGCAGTGGTTCACGCCTGTAATCCCAGCACTTTGGAAGGCCGAGGCAGGCAGATCATGAGGTCAGGAGATCAAGACCATCCTGGCTAACACAGTGAAACCCCGTCCCCACTAAAAATATAAAAAAGTAGCCAGGTGTGGTGGCATGCACCTGCAGTCCCAGCTACTCAGGATGCTGAGGCAGAAGAATCGCTTGAACTTGGGAGGCAGAGGTTACAGTGAGCTGAGATCACACCACTGCATTATAGCCTGTTGACACAGCAAGACTCCATCTCAAAAAAAAAAAAAGATGAACACACTGAGGAAAGGAGGATGGTATGCATCAGGCTGGCACCACAGCTCTCCCAGTCCCTAAGCTGTTCATTCTTAGTCTTTCAAGTTAAAAACAACAACCACCCTTCCTTTTCCAAAATGATACCTCTGACTCAGATCACCTATTCCTCTTGGGTCATTACGTGTGTGTGTGTGTGTGTGTGTGTGTGTGTGTGTGTGTGTATAATGAGGAAGCTGCTGTTGTACTTTAAATCCTGTCTCCCCTTCTCTATGTTGGGGAAACTATTGGACCCAATTGCATTCCATAGGCACCACAAAAAAAGGAGGTGGTCAGAGCCATCAGCTTTATGACAGTTCCCGGCCCGCACCCAACATATTCACCTTGCCCTCCTTGGTTCAACCTGTGCTGTGTTGGAGAACATCTTACCTAGGAAGTCCTATTTTAACATAATTGTGCGGCAGCAAATGTGAACTTGAAGTAGAATCTTGTATCATGTGAGTCCTGAAATGCAAAGCTAGACCTATTTATTCCAAGTTCTGAAGCCAAAGTCGTACGAGAAGCACGTGTCTCTGCCATATAACTGCTTCACCCCGTGACCTTGCTTCATTTTTCTTGCCTGGTATGAAAATATATCATTTTGATACCACTGACTCAGATCACCTATTCTTTTTGGGTCATTATATATAAATTTTGGCTATCTTCAGGCTTCTGAGTTACTAAACCCTGCTGAATTTTGATATTCACATTTAAAATATGTTTAATATAGTGTCTCTACTAACTTTGATAAGGTTGAGGATAATAACGATGAGGATGATATGCATGATGACAGTGCTATTTAGGTAGCATTTTATTATGCGCTCATTACTATTCTCAGTGCTTTGTAAATTTGCTATTCCCCAAAACAAACCTTATTAGAAAGGTACACTTTTTTTTTTTTGAGATGGAGTCTTGCTGTGTCATCAGGCGGGAGTGCAGTGGCATGATCTCGGCTCACTGCAACCTCTACCTCCCAGGTTCAAGCGATTCTCCTGCCTCAGCCTCCCAAGTAGCTGGGGATACAGGCGTGCGCCACCATGCCCAGCTAATTTTTGTATATTTGGTAGAGACGGGGTTTCACCAGGTTGGCCAGGATGGCCTTGATCTCTTGACCTTGTGATCCGCCCACCTCAGCCTGTCAAAGTGCTGGGATTACAGGCATGAGTCACTGTACCCCGCTGAAAGCTACACTTTTAATTCTCATTAACAGATGAGAAAACTGAGACCCAGAGAGTTAAGATTCGCAGCCAGTCCAACTCCCACGGACATATCCCTAGCCCTTACTGTTTCTGCCTCTTGGAGAGAACTACTGTGGTTCTTGCTGAGTCAGCCAAGACCCAGACTATTCCCTGACCCTCGCTCCCTTGAAAAGAACCCATTCCTGGGCTCATTATGAAGAGGCTCCTGTTTCAGTTCCTGCTATTCTGATGACCTGTGCTGAGAAGTGAGCAGATGAAATATGCTCATGTGTGATTATCCCAGAAAGTGGTTTTCCATTGATCTGAAAGGCTGCTGGGGAGAGCTTTTTGGCCTGGAGAGCTTTTGGCTCTATCAAAGAAGAACATTTATTCTGTCTGTGTCTTCAAGCTGCCTTTCACTTAAGAGAACAAGTCAAGATAAATCAAATACAGCACACGACTTAAGATTTGACTTATTACACGAAATACTTGATTCCAGCATCCCAAAGAGACTAATATGTTTCATGATTATGAGCTCTGGATCACAGCGAAACAGTACAATCCTCCTACCAATTCTGGCACAAAGTAGAATAAAACAAAGTCTTCTGAATGTATGATATGAAATATGTAATCCCAAATAATGATTATTCCAGAGACATGCTGCCTTCTGTGAAAATGTAAAGTTTGACCCTCTTTTTTTTCAAATTTCAAATGCATGAACTCTTTGAACTTACAGAAAAGAAGTAAAATGTGCAAGAAGTTTCAGCTGAATGCATAACCTTGAATTGCACATTTAAATGCATTGATTTATACTGCACTTTAGTTTTCAAATGTATCTGGGCTTTTGGTTTCCTTTGAGGCACTCTGGAGACTCCTCAATCTGTTCTCTTCTAATGACCGTGGTCCTGCTTTTCCTCTGGTGAATGTTCTAGTCCATCTGGATGCCAGCCTAAAGAAATGGACCCCTGTAGTGCTTTTCACCAACCTGTCTGTGGTTTGATTGCATCTTCCCTGGAGGGCTGCAGAGCTTTAGGGTACTCATGGAGAATGAATCTCATATCATGAGAGGAAGGTTGCTGGAGCAGGTAGAGGGAAATAATGATGGCATGCAAAATGTAATGCGCAAGGAACAGTCAAAGCACTTCCTGCACTATGTTAGACAAAATGAAAAGTTTTACTGTTTCTTGCTCCTTTATGGTGCTCTTCTTGGTATAGATATCACCCGATTTTGGCATGCAAACAGAACAGTGAGAGGAACTGGTGAAGGGCCTGGAGTTGTTTAAAATTAAGGCAGCTGATGGGCGTTTCCATTAAATCATCTCTGAGGTCCACCTGGATTCTCTGTTTCACCTTGTTTTCCATCTTTGGGTCAGTAGGTGGAGAATACAATTCATTGCAATCTCCCCTGCTCTCAAATCTGCCTTCACAGGGACAGACTTTTAGGTCATGCATTTTCATGCTCATCTATTTCTTGGCATATGAAACCAAGCTGCTTTCCTTCCTACAGAACTGAGACTTTTAAAATAAAAATCTGTCTCCCTTGCTTCTCCCCAATCCCATTGCTATTTCCACTATAAACCTCTTCACATTGTGCGTTGGTGCTACCTAGGAGATAGCATTACCTTCACTGCACAGCAGTATATAAACACATAGGTCTTCGGAAACAACGCTCTTTCTTGTCTTTGCCTAGAACACTGGACATATCTCCCATGTTATTAATATTTCTTAAAAGGTGAAGTCTATTTCATTCAGCTTTGTTGCTTTGTTGAGGCTTTTTTCTTTTTTTCTACCATCTCCAGGTTCATTTTTCAAGCCACTTGATCAAATCAGGTGTTGTCTAGGTGATCAAACTTTGCTTTATTTTTGTGAGATGCCTGCCCATGAGAAGTCATTTTTTCCTTTATCGTAAGCATCAGCTGGAAAAAAAAAAAAGCAAATCTTTCATCAACACCATCTTTATAACCTTACTTACTTCCCATTTTCTCTTTTCTCATCCAGGCTGTGGATCCCTTCTGTAAACCAAGATAAATGGAAACGTGGCCTTTGTTTGTCTGTCCTTTCTTCTGCTTCCCAGGAATCATCAAGTCCCCTCCTGACTCATGTGAGTAAGGCTACAGAGGGCAGCTGTGATCTGCCAGAAGGTCAGCCGTGGAGCAGGAAGAGACCCAGGAACTCCGCTCTCCTCTTGCTGGGCACGCTGGCCTGACCTGCACTCAGCAGCCACAGCCTTCTACCACAGCTTCCTTGGGGTCCAGATACTGTTCTCATAGCTTCAGGTATGAGGCAGAGCTTATCCCCTTCACATGCCGTGAAAGTGTTCAACAATGTAAATTTATTTTTGACTCCAGAGCAATATATAATTCTGTGTAAGTTTTGCATATTCTCTTGTATAACTGTGAACATCAACTTTCAGAATAAAGTATAAGAATACAGTAATTGAATGAATGTCTCTTGCTAGTATTAAACTGTCTTGCTGGTATGGAACATAGAGTAGGTTATACCTAAACTATACAGAGTTACAGTTAACAAAAGAATTAGCAAATATTTATTCACCTGTAAAATGGGCACTGTAATAATATTTGCCTCATGTACGTCTTGTGAGGAGTAAATGAAGTGGTTCATAAGACTTTTAGACTTGTGCCAGAACTGGGACATGGTAAGTATATAAATATTAAGTATTCTTATTATTTTTTAAAGTTTTAATTATTTTGTGTATTTTTAAAATTTGTTTCTTGACAGGTAATAATTGTACATATTATGGGGTAAATGTGATGTTTTGAACTATGTACAATCTACAAAGATAGAAAGATTAAATCAAGCTAATTAAATAACAATCATCTCAGCAACTTATGATTTTTTGGTGGGAAGCATGTTAAACAACTATGCTTTTAGCAATTGAAAAATATACACTACATTATTTTGTTTTCAACTTTTAAGTTCCGGGGCACATGTGCAGAATGTGCAGGCTTGTTACATAGGTAAAAGTATGCCATGGTGGCTTGCTGCACAGATTCACCCATCACTTAGGTATGAAGTCCAGCCTCCCTCAGCTATTCTTCCTGATGCTCTCTCTTCCCCCATTTCCCCAGACAGGCTCCAGTGTGTGTATTCTTTTTTAATAAAGAAAAAGTAAGAAGGAGTTTAGAAAATGATCTATTTTCTAATTCAGGCATGATGCCTTGCTTTTGAGGATGGAGATGTTTAGGTAAATCCTGGGTAGTTTATTAACATCGATAATATAGTAGCTATCGGTACTGTATTTATATTCAGTAGATTTATTAACTATGAATAAATAGTATTAATAAATCTGTTGGTAAAATCCATATTTTTCTAAAAGTCATCACTTAGGGATAAATTGAATAACCCCATTTTAAATACAGTAGTCCTGTCAATATAAATGTCACAACCGTATCTAATCAAAAAACATTTTCTTTCTGAGGATGGCCCATGTAAGATTTTGGGATGCAAGCCCAGAACTTGTGGTGGGCTCATTGATCCCAGCTGTTGGTAATAGGCAGGATCAGTAGAGTGTTTGGGAGATAAGTCATCATGAGTTAGCCAGATCGCTAGCCAGGAGATTATGCAAAATGGCAGGACTCCAAGGAGGAAGCTGGGATGTGAGGTGAGGCTCCAGTTCTGAGGACAGCCGTCAAGCACCTGACAAGGCATCAGGGTGCTGTAGCCACCGGCTAAGCTCGAGACCTGGAGGGAGCGGAAACCCTGGAATCTGCAAGGTTTGCAAGGTTGGAGCTTAGTGCACTCCTAACAGAATCCACTTCCACTGGTCTGCCCAGCTCAGAGGCTGCCTGGAATCTGCAGCCTGGGGAACATGTGGGCTTGGACCGCATCTCGAGGGCAGTGTAGGCTGAGTCTTACACATGGGATAGAAGCTTCTGGAAACAGCTGTATCCCCAGTGTGGCAGGACGACTTGGCTCTGCCAGCACAGCAGTGGAGGCTTGCTCACAGGGACTTGGCTCAGAACCTGTGCCACAACTAATGTATGTCGTGTGCAGCATTTGTGTTGTGTATGAGTGTGTGGTGTATGGCACGTGTGTACTTTGTGTTGTGTGTGTTATGTGTTATTGTGTAGTATGTCCGCATGCATTTTGTGTGTTTGTTGTATATGTGTTGTGTGTGTGTTGTGTATTTTACGAATGTGTTATGTGTGTGTTCTGTACTGGTTGTGTGTGTTGTGCATAGTATGTTGTATGTGCTGTGCATGTGTTGTGTTGTTTTTGGTGTATATTGCATGTGTGTGTTGTATGGTATGTCTATATGTGTTGCGTGTTGGGTATGTGTTATGTAGTAGTATGTGGTTTGTGTTCTCTGTGTTATGTGTGTGTTGTGTGTTGTATGGGCTGTAGTTGTGGTATGTAGTAGTGTGTGTTGTATCTATATTGTGTGTTGTATGTTGTATGTGTGCACTGTGTATGTGGTGTATCTATAGTGCGCGTTGTGTATCTATAGTGTGTGTTGGTGTGTGTGTGTTGTGTATGTGTTGTGCATCCATGGATCCAGAAGCAGGAGACGTACAGTGAAGCTGAAGGAACACAGTCCTCAATAACAATGGGCAGCACTGACTGAGGACTGAAATGCCAGGCACCAGGGTAGAATTGTTACATAGATTATCCTTCAGGAAGGGCGATGGTGATGGTGGCTTTGCTTGTCCCCATTACTAGCTGAGGATAGAAGCTCAGGGCAGTGGAGGTACAAGGTCAGGACCATGTAGAAGTAGCAGAACCAGCACTTCTAGCTAGGGTGATTCTGAAGACAGCATCCTTTCAGTTCCATCATTCTGCCACACTGAGTGCCTCTCTCTGTTGGTTTAGAATCTAAGGTGAGCAAACATCCTAGGGAAGGAAGGGTGTTGACCCCAGCCAGCCCCTGCCCCTCCTAGGCTGGTGCTGAGGTCACTGTAATTCAGGCCCAGCCCAGCCACACACCCCCATGACCTCCTGCTTAGGTCCATGGAGGGGGAATAGGAGTGCAGCCAAGAAAGGGCCACATCTATTACCTACAAATATCCTATTCTTAGAATATGGGTGATAAAGTTATCATAATAATATAAAGTTATTGATTTCTATATTTCACAAATACCTGTGGACTACTTGTCATCTGTCTCACTGTTGGAAGTGTAACAAATAATCGTTATCATATTCAATTCTCAAACTAAATTTGTAAAAAAGCTTACGATTACTTGACTTTTTTCCAAAGCGCCTCTCAGAGAGGTTATGTAACTACCTTCCAATATTATTTGGGATAATGAGGCTTAAAACCCATGGGTTTTAAATGTTTTTTTCCCACTATCTTACTTTGCTTCAAGGATAGGAATAACAGCACTAAATAAAGGTAAAAAAATAAAATTATCTGGAAAAATAATAAGATTTTGTCAGAGTTCTATTTCTGTTTCATCTGTAAGTTACAACTTTAGAAAAAAAAATGGCTACAATAGGTAAGTTTTGACCATATTTCTATAAACCAGGCACATCTTCATGATATTAATACATGAATAATGCTAGGAATTGGAGGGGTCTCTTTGCCAAGGATGGATAGCACCTTTAAGTCCTAAATGAATATATATATATTCATACATATATATATATATTCATATATATATTCATATATATGTATGAATATATATATGTATATTCTTTGTGTTCATTCATATATATATATATATCCTTTCTGTTCAGTATTTAGAAGACAGAAACACAATTGCATTTCTCTTATTAAAAAGAAACAGATAATTAGAAGCACTTACTTAGACTGCAATGATATCTTTCTTCTTTTGTCCTGGCCCTGCACAGCTGTGCCTATTATTTCAAGTCTTCCATCTGTTATCATCTATCACAGGAGTTGCTGGGGGTAGAATAATATATACAGCCTTCTCTTGCATTCTGAAATAGGTGTAGGTATTTTTAAAGGTCTGGGTAGTGAATGCTTAAAGGAACTCTGTGATGTTTCTACAATAAGGTGTCTATATTCTAAGTCTTATTTTAATAGGTTACAATTGTGTTCAGTTATGGATTATAGAATTCTCTATCTAGTCCATTTGGTAGATGAATTCCCAGAAACAGTGTCGGTAGAACACCCTCCCTTCCTCCTAAACTGAGCATAGAGCCAGTGTTGGGTTTACCGGGGCAATTTAACAATTTTTGGTGTGTCATCAGAGATGCTAACAGTGTAAGGAACTGGAAAATACAAAAGAAAGAAGGTGTCTCCTTTCTTGTTCACCCTGAGGGTATCAAATGTGGGAAGTGAAAATAAAGGTTTGGGCCGGGCGCGGTGGCTCACGCCTATAATCCCAGCACTTTGGGAGGCTGAGGAAGGTGGATCACGAGGTCAAGAGATCGAGACCATCCTGGTCAACATGGTGAAACCCCGTCACTACTAAAAATACAAAAATTAGCTGGGCGTGGTGGCACGTGCCTGTAGTCCCAGCTACTCGGGAGGCTGAGGCAGGAGCATTGCCTGAACCCAGGAGGCGGAGGTTGCGGTGAGCCGAGATCGCGCCATTGCACTCCAGCCTGGGTAACAAGAGCGAAACTACGTCTCAAAAAAAATAAAAATAAAAATAAAAAAAATAAAGATTTTATTATGAAGTTTAAGTTCCTCATGCCAGACAGTGTTTTGATTCAAGGGTGTTCCTCTTTACTTTTGGTTCCTATTTCCTTGGGGCTTAGGGATTGAGGAAAATCAGAGTTTAAAAAGCAGTAAGAAGGTCTTGGGCTGTGTTGCTTGATTTAATGTGTAACATTTCAGCCCTCTACCCCAACTGGTTATTAGATTCATACACACATACATCAGATGAAGAAAAAAAATGGGTGATAGAAATTATTTGAATTTTTAAAAGCTTGAGATTGGATATGATCTCTGTGGTGTTTGCAGTTATTATTGAAGAATATTCACTCAAGGGCAGAAATCTTAATGACAAATTTTGCTATGACCTTTGCCCCAATGTGCCATTGTTTTACTTTCCAAAGGCATCAGGCAATTAGGATCTGCCAGCACATAACTTTATTTTGACATGTTTTTCTCAGGAAAATTCCCTTCTTCTTTGGTGAACTTAGATGTCAAATAAAATAGAATTTGATGTGGGCAATCATCCTACTGCTTCAGTTCTGCATTGCAAGCTTCTTCTTTTGAATAAAGTCCTTGCCTGATATTCCTCTGTGTTCCCATAGTTCCTTGCACACTGCCGGTCCTTAGCAAATAGGCACTGGATGGTGGATGTATCCCACCCCATCGTATATGAGATCTGAGATGTGCAAATATGTGGCACAATGGGAGGATGACAAAGTAGTCCCATTTTGGAATCACTTTTTGAAAGCACAAGCAAGAACTGGCACTATCAATTACTGCAATCCTGTGTGGCAATTCCTTAAATACTCCTTTGGGTAACACAAGACAGATGACCTCACTGTCTCAGTTTCCGGCTCATGCAGCATCTATAGCATAGACCCATCCCTACAGAGGGACCCACCTAGTGCTCTCTTTTCCTACTGAAAACTCATGGGGGGTGAACTGACTAAGATTGGCACATATATTTGTGCTCCATCCAAACAACTATGGCACAAGGAAAGGTTAGTAAAGGAAAAGAAAAGAAAAGAAAAATATGTCTACACGTAGAAGAGGGGGAAATTCTAGAAAATGGGACCTTGTCAACTGGGCAGCCAACCAGAGGATTTTGACTCTAACGTTTTTGTTGGACAAGGTGGTTTCCTTATAAGAGTCATTTCCAGGGAGGCTAATCTAGCAGCAGTGAGATTTTATTTAGGGGTATTAAAAGGGGGACCATGAAGAAGGCCTTTGCTATGGTCCATTATGAGGTGATAGGGTCTGAGGAGGACACTCTTCTTTTAAGAAGCCATGGGAATCAGGTGCGGCTTGTCTAAGCGAATCACACGAGCTCAGGTGATAGCAGAAAGCCCCCTTGGTCTTAGCTGATGTGCAGAGAACTCTGCGGCCCGGCCCAGTGTTCATCTAGGTTCCCAGGTAGTGTATCCAGTCAGGACAATGGGACTTGGCACTGAAAATGGAGGGGAAGCTGCCTTCACCAGGTTATAGTGATGAGACTGGCAGAGACAGCGCGTGAACACCAGGAATTCCTTCAGCAGGGACACAAGCCCTGGCTGAGGGTGGCTGCCAAAAGCTAAGTGCAGTCACCCTTCAGCCTCCCTGGGAGATTGGTTCCAGGGCCCCTGTGGATACCAACATCCACAGATGCCCTTACAATGCATCAGCCCTCCACTGCATCTGTGGGTTCTGTATCTGAGCACGGATTCAACCAACTGCGGATCTGCAAAAATCCTATCCTTGATTAGTGAACTCTTCGAATTTAGAGCCCACAGACAGGGAAGGCTGACAGTAACGGCCATGGTGGAAGGAAGGGACTTCCTTACTTAATCAAGGCAGGGATCCAGGTACTGGAAATGATGGAACACAAGTTAGTTGAATTGATCCTATTATACAAGTAATACTGTGGCATAGGGCAGTAGAGGTGGAAGTGTATATAAAGCGGACGATGGGAGCCTAAGGTGGGATGATGGTGAGTGTGGCATGCCAGGAACCAGTGATGGATGCCAAGGCCAACACCCATGAAGGCAAAGGGAAAGGTGCATTTAAGGAAAAGGGGCATGATCGTCACTAGCAAATGCTGCAGCCAAGTCAAGGCAGATGAAAAGCTGAGGAAAGCTCTATGACCAGGAATCACTGGTTATCTGCTTAAATACCTGAACTCCATTCTGCTTTCTTTAACATGTCCCCACTTTCCCCCACTACAAGGGCAGGCTGTCTTTCCACACCCCTGTGGTTTCTGAAGCTCGAAGCTTGGTGCGGGTCACTCAAAGTCAGTGCCACGTCAGGCCTCTCAGCAAATCAGGAAGCATGGCACTGCTGGCTCCTGGTTTCCCATACTAGGCTGCCACTAAGCATTACAGGATACGATGACAACGTTGTTAATGACAGTTTAGGCGAGTTGATTGAAATTTTAAGGCAAGATGATAAAGTTATCATAATCATTCAAAGTTATTGATTTCTATATTTCACAAATGCTTACTGAGTACTTGTTATCTGTCTCATTATTGGAAGTTTAACAAATAATCATTACTACATTTAACCCTCAAACTAAAGTTCTAAAAAAAGCTTACTATTACTTGATTTTTTTTTTCCAAAATGCATCTCAGGGAGGCTACGTAACTATCCTCCACTATTATATGGGAGAATGAGCTTAAAATCCACAGCTTTAAATGTTGTTTTTTTTTTTTTGCATAATAATTTATCCACTTCAACTCATTTTCAACTCCCCTAACCTAGTTGATGTTACAGAAAATTCCTAGCTAAGGAATGTGTTCTGCTAAAACGTCACCTTGCAGGTCTTATCCCAGATTATTTTGGAAATGAGCCACACTAGAAAGCTTGAAGATATAGAAGAATAGAAGGATAAACACTGAAGGGAGATTCCAGAAAAGGGTGAAGGTGATGAGATAGAAAACTCATGTGTGGGCATTAAGTCTAGACAAGGAGGGAGCTGCAATCTTTGCTGAGATGACAGCTAAGCGTTTGTGGGTGGGTATAATAAAAAAAAAGTGTGTGTGTGCATGTGTGTGTGTGTGTGTGTGTGTTGGGGAGAAATGAGAATAAATTAACATCTGATGCAAAATTTTGTAAATTCCAAAAAAAAAAAAAAAGGTACCTCTTCTCGGTAGATTGACTGCCAAAGGACATTCTCTCCCATGAAGCAAATTATACAAGCAGAGGAGCCCTCTACCTCAGCACCGACTGGATTTCAGTTCCCACACTCTTCCTGGATCAGTTGCCTTTATGCAGTGCACGTGCTGCACACCTGTATCTAGCAAACTTCCTTGAGAGTTCTGTTTTATTTTTAATATTTAAAATGTGGATCTGATACTGAGAGTAAAGAAATTGATAGAAAGAAATTAAAGGAAAATCATGTATGTTTAAAATACTCACTGAGTCAAATAAGACTGGAACCTTACTAGAGAGAAGCAAATGGAATTAGAACTACTTCTGAATTTGGGGAAAAAAGGATATTTTTTGGCAATATTTGTGCCTGTCTCCATAAGGCTAGGTATCTGAGAGGTGGGGCAAAACAATGGAAGATTTATTGACTGGGGGTGACATAATATTGACAGAAAGGCCAATGGAAAGTGGTTAGAAGTATTGCAAGTGGTAGAGAGCAGAATGTTGGTGATCAGAGGCTGGGAAGGGTACTGGGGGTGAGGAGGGGGGTAGCACAAAAATATATTTAGATAGAATGAATCAGAGCTTATATTTGATAGCACAAGAGGGTGATGACAGTCAACAATAATGTACATTGTTAAACAATTAAAGGGGTATAATTGAACTGTTTGTAACACAAAGAAACGATAAATGCATGAAATGATAGATGTCCCATTTGTTCTGATATGATTATTACACATCATACGCCTGTATCAAAATATCTCATGTATCCCCTAAGCATCTATACCTACCGTGTGCCCGTAAAAATTAAAAACAAAAACAAAAAAATGTAAAGGTGAGAGTATGATGAAAATAAAGTACTGCAAGTGGTTTGTTCACCTGAGGGACTATGAACTTTAAGATGGATATTGATAAGTGAGGCCAGTGAATAGTGGCTAGACTGCAAACATGGTGCAGTGAAGGGGTTGAAAGAATCGGCAAACTCTAGGAGTAGGTGTGGTGGAAGCAAAGAGGTGAGCACGCTGGAAGGGCAGTTTATGATCCGACCACATCGCTGGGCACTGGGATTTCGGGTGCGGATCAGTTGTGGGTGATGGCAAATTTCGGACCACAGCCACTGGATGGCTAATGGGTCTGAGCCTGAGGGTCACTGGAATTGAGAATTTCAAAGATCAGGGTTAAATTGGTTGGATGGCTGCTTTACATAGACCTTGAAGTCTCCCAGGTGGGAGGAGGTGAATTAAAGAGTTGTGAGCTTGGATCTGCAATCCTGGGTTAATAAGAGTTGTGCGTGTCGAGGCGTGGTCAGGGCTCTGTATCCATATGTCCTTATGTCAGGAATTTCAGCAAAGGAGAACAGGGATCTCGAGTGAGTGGAGATGAACTAGGAAAATCCACACCTCTCAAATCGTCTTATTAGCCATCTGTGGGAGAATGAACTGCTTCTGCTTGTAGTAACTACTCTCCTCAGGGAGAAAGGCAGCTTTCAGTTAAGTGGAAAGGGAGAAACTACCTTTGAAGAGACTGTGGATTTTGTGCCAGCCCCTGTGACCTAAAACCCTTGGGGCACATTTATCTTCTGAAGGAATCCCCACCCCTGCCTCTGCAACAGCATAGCAATATATATATATATATATATATATATATATATATATATATATATATACATTTTTTAATGTTGCTGCTTTCTTTCCTTTGACACTGAACATGCTTCCAAATTTCTAGGAAACTTTGCTTCCCTGGAGATTTCAGATTGTATCTAGGTACAAAGTTGTTCCAAAGACAGCTGTGGCTACAGTAATAAGTGTCAGCCATGACTCTGACAATGTTGCACAGCCAGTTGTGACATTTACACAGGGTTCAAACGGAACAGCCACAGCCTCTTCAGTGCCTCCGCCTACCCAGGCTGGGCTGCGGGGCCAGGAAAGATGAGCTGGAGTTCTTCACTTCAGCTGTAGTATTAAAAGAGTGGAGAAAAATAGTATCTACATTCCTACTTTTTGAGTAGTTTTAAGTTAATACAATCAGGATACTTTAAAAAGTCTAAAACAAACAACTTTGGGGATTTGCATTAATAGAGCAACACAGCTATGACAGTTCCTGTCTCAAAAGGAGGAAATGTGGCTCACAGTTATAATACCAGCACTTCTCGAGGCTGAGGTGGGCGGATCACTTGAGCCCAGGAATTCAAGACCAGCCTGGGCAATATAGTGAGACACTGTCTCTACAAAACAAAAACCAAATATGTAGCAGGATGTAATGACACAGTCTTGTAGCTCCAGCTACATGGGAGGCTGAGGTGGGAGGATCACTTGAGCCCAGGAGGTGGAGGCTGCAGGGAGCCCTTTTTGTGCCACTACACTCTGGCTTCAAGCAAAACCTGTCCAAAAAAATTAAAAAAAAAAGGAAATAAAATGTGGAAATAGAAGTCACATAAGTAACAAATGAGACCCAATATGTAGAATTCTATAGTGTTATAGAATTCATATGTGTGTGTAAATGTAAGAAAAGGTCTGGAAAATATTATTGTTCTAAGAAAGGGTAGGAATTATGGTTAAACTACACTTTTCTGATAAAATATTTAGAATGGCAAAAGTCTTGAAAGATACTGTCATTTTGTGATATATATTTTTTAAATTTAGCTTTAGAATATGTCTACTTAAATTCAGACTAAACTAAGGAATATTTCCAGGCAATTTGAAAGACAGTAAAGAACAAACAAAATATTGGAATGAGAAGAATAAAACCAGTCCACAGTTTCCTATAGAAAGCACAAAGCAACATTCTTTTCTATTACCTTCAACTTGTCACAGCTTGTGTAAGCTGAGTTCATTAACTAATATCTGTAACACGATTTTTTTTAAAGACCCTGAAATACTACATATCTAGCAGTATTTTCTAATCATAAAAGGGTATCCAGAATAATATTCGGAAGGATTTTAAAAGACTGAAAATGACAGCATTTATAAGAGGAGGAGTATAAGCCGGTACTGCAGGCATTTCGAGGTGGCATGAAACAAAGTTTTAGCTTGTGGCTAGTGTTTTGGGAATGGTAAGAAACGGAGATTTCCTGAGAACATGGCCTCTGAGTTTATCCCTAAGCCAGCCCTCTTGTGAGCATTATTTTTCCTAGATTTTAGAGATCATACCTAAATCTTTGCATCTCCTACAGAGAGAATTTTTAATTTTGCAAACAAGTGATAGCATATAGCATAGTACTCACATATGTCCACACATACCTCCGTTGTACACACACATAGGGTTTGTGTGTACTATGTGTGCATGTATCCAGCAGATGCACAGTGATATCTTCATTTTTTTCCTAATCTCTTCTCTTCTATTCTTCATTCACTTTTTAAATGCTGAAACTGACCCTACTACACTGATTTCACAATCTAATATGTTGCCCTCACAGATGGAATAATGGTCTGCTTATTATGATCATCTTATGATGCAGAATGTTTCCCTACCTTTATCTGCAGAATGAGGCCCTATTACACTGTCTACTGGTAGGGTTCGTTGGTTACAAGTAGGCAAAGCCCTCTCACTGTCTCTCAAGGCCTTGGTTCTGGAGCGTGCGTGGGAAAATGAGAGTCGGGATAGTTTTTATTTCATCAAAACATACTTAGGCTTAGACCTTGGTGTTCACAGTTCAAGGAGGTAAAATTATTTGCACATCCCTCTCTTCTATGTCACAGCTGATGGCCTTGCCTCATTTTGCAGAGAAACTAAACTGATAGGAACATTCTTATGTTTCTGCCCCAAATCTACCAACTGCACTGTGTCGGCCTCCAAACCCTGCACCTTCCATCCCTCTAGGATGGCCAAAGCGGCCCATCTCCAAAGGCTGACTCCTGCACCATGCTTGTGTTACTTCCCCTGCTGTTGAATATTTTGCACCTGCTACCATCCTCTCTTCCCCTGAAAAGACACACCTCACTCTTGCATGCAGGTTCCTCACCAGCTATCTTCTTGTTGATTTGCTTTTCTAACAGCAAAACTTCCTGAAAAAGTTTCACGTGTTTATTCCACCCACTTCTCGAACCTGTGTCTCACCACAGCTCACTGCTCTGGGGCATCAGTTCCCGTGGCTCCAGGACATCTGCTCTCAACATGGTTATAAATGACGTCACATCGCACAGCCCGATGCGACTTGTTTGGTACTTCTGTTCAAACTCAGCAGCATTTGCATAACTGACCACATCACCTTTCTCAAAAAACTCTAGGCTCCATCTCCTGAGCACCCTCCCATCTCATGGCTACCACTGCTTAGTTCTCTGTGCCTGCCCAGTTCTTCCAGGCTTTCTTATTCCCCATTGCCCTTTTAGGTTCCATTGTTATTCAAATTAGCATATCATCAGTCTCTACCCTATATATATATATATATAATATATATAATATATATGCATATTTAATATATAATATATAATATGTATATGTAATGTATAATATATATTATATAATATATATTATATATATAATATATAATATAATATATATTATATAATATAATATATAATATATTACATATTATATATTATATATTTAATATATATTATATATTAAATATATAATAGATATTATATTATATATTATACATATTATATTATATATTATATATTATAATATATATTATATATTTAATATAGTATATAATATATAATATATTATATATATTATATTATATTATATATTATAAATAATATATAATGTATTATAATATATAATATATAATATAACATATTATATATTATATAATATATAATACACATATAAAATATATAATATATATGCATATTTTTGCCCCTAATAAACTCCAGTATCCAGTTTATGATCCACAAGAGTCTTCCGATTCTTCAATGAACAAAGGTAGTACTCTTTTATACATTTGTGTTTAAAAGTTTCATATGTAAATATCAGTGCTATTGTGTGATATTATTTTATGCTTTATTTTATAAAAGTATAACCCGAAGCCTTTAAGTCCATCTATATTGCTATGCATGAATTTAATTTGTTGCTTTAAATTGTCACACGATGTCTTGTATCACGTAAACATTATGATTTTCTTTTCGTCTGTTTTGTTAGGGAGGAACACTTTGGTTGCCTCCAACTTGGGATATGGCAAATATTGAAGCCAAAAATTGTCCCATGAATGTTACCTTGGAGATTCATGAATTTCCCTGCATTTATCAGTTTGACCAGTGTAGATCGATATCTTGTTTTTCTTTGAAATGATCTAACTACTAATAAATTTGAGCAAATCTTTCCAAACTGGTTAGCTTCATGGGTTTTCCTTTCATTATTTGCCTTTTTCCTGTCTTTGCTGAATTAAATTTGTTTAGGTTTCCTATATTTGCTTATGCTTTTAGGAATCTCTTGTATATTCTAAATGGTAGCCTTTGTTAAAATTTTACATTTCAATTATCTTCTCACAGACTATCATCTACCGTAGCTTCATATTTGTTTATCCTGGTTGAACTATTTTAAATCTTGATACCGTAAGTTCCAGTAATTTTCTTGATCCTAATGGCTTGTGAGTGTTTAACGTTGTTTAAAAGAGAATTCCCTACCTCTAGATCCTAAGATAGTGGTCCGTATTTTCGTCTCTTAGCTTATGTTATCTTTCACTTTTAAGTCTATAATACTGAACCCTCTTATAGTTAGTACAAGAAATAGATCCAGCTTTATTTTCATGTAAGCTCAGCAGTCTCCCCTAAACAAGCTACTAAATATTTTTTCTTTCATTTTCAGTGTATTGGTGCCTCTTTTATTACATATCAAGCTATATGTATTTTATGAGATTTTATTTCTGACCTTGCCATTCTATTCTAAAAGAGTCTATATTTTAGTTACAACAGCCATATCATACAATTTTTTTATTAATATTAACATTATTATTATTATATTATAAATACTTGCATGGCAAGTTTCTCTTTTATTTTCTCAAGACTAATTTAGCTATTCATGAATCTTTATTATCTCATGTAAATTTTAAAGTAAGTTTGCTGAGCACTTGAAAAAAATCTAGCTGAGTTTAAATGTGATTAGATTATACATTTATAGATTAATTGGAGTTAAATACAATATTTTTTTACTCTAATCAGGTTTTAAGACTTTTCTTTAAAAAGTCATGAACTTACTGTGTGAGCTTCATTTCTCAATATATAGCTTTTGTTACTGCTGATATAGAGAAATGGTCTTCATTATTTTAAATCTGTGCTAGGAAACTTGTATTCTTCTTACTTCTAATAGTATATTAAATTCTGGTTGTGTTTTCTACAGTTGATCATAAAATCTATAAATAATGAACACTTTATTTTATTCAGTTCTGGAAATGCATTGTTTATTTTGCTGGGCTTTATGTATTACCCAGAAGGTCTGATTCCTAGCAGGCATCCTTGTCCTCTCTCTGTATTTAAAGGGAGTACATTAAGACATTAAGTACATTAGTACCTTACGACTTCTGGTTACTGCTTCAGATAAAAGAAACTCAGAGATCACTTCTGTCCATACAACAAGAAAAAAGCTGAGCAAACTGAAAATCAACGCTCTTCTTAGACCCATTGGAGGACAGTCATAGGGCAAACTGTTCCTCCCAAAATGAAGGAGATAGGTAGCATCAGGGAACTTACCAGAGCCAGAGCCAGGAGCAGAGTTGCCCAGGGGATGAGTACTGAAAAAAGAAATGCAACTCATAATTAAGGAACTGTGGGAGGCTCAGGGAGAACAGATGTGGAAGTTAAAACTGAGGAAGACCCTGTCTTAGGATGGTCCCCACACTTTCATCAGTTTTTCTCCTCCAGCCCTGCCAGATTCTCACAGTGAGGGTGGGAGAAATAGCCCCCGATGTTTTTGGCAGGGCAAGGTGGAAGGCGCTATTTTGCATTATGCCCACAGCATTCTGGTTTTCTTAACAAGACCTGCATTCAACTATGTCAAAATTGCTTTACATGTCAGCAGTCTAAATATACTGGTTAAAAGACAGATTGTTAGAATAATTTTTTTAAAAAAGTATCATCTATGTTTTCTATGAAAATCCCACTTTAAATATAAAAACTTAGGTGGATTAAAAGTGAAGAGTTGCAGAAAGATATTCCATGCTAATACTAGTTAAAAGAAGCCTGGAGAAGCTATGCTAACCTTAGACAGAGCAGACTTCGGAACAAGTAAAACTGCCAGGAATATAAAGGGCATTAGGTAACAATCAAGGAGCTGATTCTATCATCACATGTATAGATTTAACAGAGCATCAAAAGATGTGAGGAAGAATATTGGTAGAAATGCAAGGAGAAATAGGTGAATCCACTTTCACAGTTGGATATTTCAACATCCTTTCATTACTAATAGATCCAGTGGATCAGTGATGACGTGGTGAATTGAACAACACCATCAGTCAAGTGGACTTAATTAACATCTGTAAAATACTTCATATAATAAGAGCAGAATGTACATTGTTCTCAAGCTCACATGGGATATTCACCAAATTAGATCACATTATGGGCAGAAAACATAACAAATTGAAAAGACAGAAATTACACAAGGTTTGCTCTTAGATCACAATAATAGAATGATAGCTGGAAAATCCCAAAATACGTAGAGATTAAAGAAAACATTTCCTAATAACATATGAATTAAAGAAGATATTTCAAGAAAATTTTAAAAAAATTTTTTAACTAAATAAAAATTAAAATACAATTCTTTGCAATTTGTGAAATGCAATGAAAGCAGCGCATAAATGGAAATGTATAGTATTCGATGTATATATTATTAAAGAGAAAGATTTTATTTTTGTTTTTATTTTCAAAAAATAGAAATGGAGTCCCACTTTGTTACCTAGGCTGGTCTCAAAATCTCGGGCTCAAGGGATCCTCCTGTTTTTTAGTGCTGGGATTACAGGCATAAGCACTATTCCTGGCCTCAAAATCAATAATATGGATCGCACTGCAGAAAACTAGAAAAAGAAGAAAATATTAAATTAAAACTAAGTAGAAACAAAGAAACAATAAAGCATAAGGCAGAAATCACTGAACTTGGGGACAGGAAATCAATACAGAATATCAATGAAGCCAAAAACTATTTTTTGAAATAATTGATAAAATTGACAAACTTGTAAATAAGAAGGAAAAAAAGAAAAAAGGAAGAAAGACCATCATGGCAAGCTTACAGGAAATGAAGTTAATATACAAAAGTCAATTACTTTCTTATATGCCAAGAATGAACAGTTGGAATTCGATATTAAAAGCACAATACCATTTACATTTGAATGAAAAAATGAAACACATATATAAATCTTTTAAAAGTATATACTAAATCTATTTGAGTAAAGACTGTAAAACTCTGTGGAAAAAAAACAAACATGAATAAATGGAAAGATACTCCATATACATGGATAAAAAGACTCAATATTTTAAAATAGCAGATTTTCTCAGTTTGATCTATAGATTCAATGCAATCCCAATCAAACTTCTAGCATGTTATTTTTTGGACATCAACAAATAGATTCTAAGGTGTATTTTGAGGTCAGGTCCAGTGCTTCATTCCTGTAATCCCAGTGCTTTGAGAGGCTGAGACAGGTGGATCACTTGAGGTCAGGAGTTTGAGATGATCCTGGCCAATATGGTGAAACTCTGTCTCTACTAAAAATGCAAAAATGAGCTAGGTGTGGTGGCACATGCCTGTAATCCCAGCTAGTGGGGAGGCTGAGGCAGGAGATGCTTGAACCCAGGAGGCAGAGGTTGCAGTGAGCCAAGGTGGCACACTGCACTTCAGCCTGGTCAACAGAGCAAGACTCTATCTCAAAAAAAAAAAAAAATGAAAGTGTATTTTGAAAGGAAGAAAACTTAGAATGGGCAACACAAAACTGACAGAGAAGTACAAGGTCAGAAGACGTATACTAACTGACTTAAAGACTTGCTATGAAGCTATAAGAATGCTATCTTTTAAAAATCTGGAGACAACAGATGCTGGAAAGGATGTGGAGAAATAGGAACACTCTTACACTGTTGGTGGGAGTGTAAATTAGTTCAACCATTCTGGAAGACAGTGTGGTGATTCCTCAAGGATCTAGAAATAGAAATTCCATTTGACCCAGCAATCCCATTACTGGGTAGATACCCAAAGGACTATAAAGCATTCTATTATAAAGACACATGCACATGCATGTTCATTGTGGACCCGTGTGCAATAGCAAAGACCTGGGACCAACCCAAATGCCCATCAATGATAGGCTGGACAAAGAAAATTTGGCACATATACACCATGGAATACTATGCAGCCATAAAAAGCGATGAGTTCGTGTCCTTGGTAGGGACTTGGATGAATCTGGAAACCATCATTCTCAGCAAACTGACACAAGGACAGAAAACCAAACACTGCATGTTCTCACTCACAGGGATGTGTTGAACAATGAGAACCTGTGGACTCAGGGAGAGGAGCATCACATACTGGGGCAGTTGGTGGGGGTTAGGGGAGGGACTGCAGGGGGTGGGGAGGGAAAAATTAAAAAGAAATAATTAAAAATTTTTAAAAAGGAGAAAAAAAGAATCAAGACAATGGGGTATTGGCTAAGGAATAGACATACAGATCGTTGCAAACAAATAGAGAGTCCAGATATAAATCCACAGGAATATAGTCAATGAAACTTGGACAAAAGTGCAGAGGGAATTCCACAGAGAATGGATAGTCTCTTTAACAACTGTTGCTGGAACAAGTGGGCACCTGCATGCAAAAAATAAAATGAGTTCAGACAAGGACTGTATACTTTTTACAAAAGCAAACTAGAAATGGATCGTACACTTAGTTATAAAATTCTAAGTATAAACCTTCTAGAAGACAGATCATACTGAAGAAAATCTAAGAGTCTTTGGGTTTGGTGATTATTTTTTAGATACAGTCACCAAAAATACAATCCAAGAAAGAAAAACAAAATGATAAGTTAGACTTCATTAAAATTAAAAAGCTTCTGCTCTGAGTTAGACACTGTTATGAGAAGGAAAAGATAATCCACAGACTGGGAGAAAATATTTGCAAAACACTTGTAAGATAAAGGACTGTTATCCAAAACACACAAAGACACAAAGCTCAACAGTAAGAAATTATTAAATTTTGTAAACCATCCAATTAAACAATCCAATTAAAGTAAGCAAATATCTGAACAGATATCTCATCAAAAATATACAGATGGCAAATAAGCATATGAGAAGATGTTCAACATTATTACAATACAATTACAAATTAAAACAACAATGCGATACCACTATACACCTACTAGAATGGCTAAAATCTAAAACACTGAAAACTCATATGCTGCTGAAACATGGAGTTGCAGGAACTCTCATTCATAGCCAGCAGGAATTCACAGTGATATAACCAGCTTCTAAGAGAGTTTGGCGGTTTCTTACAAGACTAACCATACTCTTACCATATGGCCCAGCAATCATGATCCCTGGTATTTACTCGAATAAAAAATGTGCATGCCCATAAAACTCTGCAAACAAATGTTCGTAGCAGCTCTATTCAGAATTTCCACACGTTACAGGCAACGAATTCATTCCATCGGTGAATGAATAAACAACGTGTGGTTCATCCATACGATGAAATATTACTCAACAATAAAAAGATGGCTGGGCATGGTGGCTCATGCCTGTAATCCTAACAGTTTGGGAGCCCAAGGCAGGAGGATCACTTGAGCCTAGGAGTTTGAAACCAGCCGGGGGAACATGGTGAGACTCCATCTCTACAAAAAAATACAAAAATTAACCAGGCATGGGTGGCATGTGCGTGTGGTCCCAGCTACTTGGTAGGCTGAGTGGGAAAAACACCTGAGTCTGGGAGGTTGAGGCAGCAGTGAGTCATGATCACACCACTGCACTCCAGCCTGGGCAATAATCTCAAACACACATATAAAAAAGAAAATAAAGAAAGAAAGAAAGAAATGGATATTTTCTTAACTTCAGCTTCCATAACAAAGTTCCACAGACTGGGTGATTTAAACCACAGAATGTATTTCTCACAGCCTTGGAGGCTGAAGTCCAATATCAAGGTGCCAGCAGGGCCACTATCTGGTGAGGACTCTGCTTGAGTTGCAGAAGGCTACCTTCTGACTGGTCGCTCACATGGCCTTTTGTTGGTGTGTGTGCATGAGGTGAGCAAGTGTTCTCTTTCTTTTTCTCTTTTTCTTACAAGGGCAGTAACTCCGTCATGAGGGTCCCACCCTCATGACCTCATATAAACCTAACTAACTTCTAAAGGTCTCACCTCCAAATACCATCACACTCAGGATTAAGGCTTCAACATATGAATTATGGAGGAATCACAAACATTCAGTTTATAACAGCTTTCAAGCCACAAAAAGACATGAAGGAAACTTAAATGCATATTGGTAAGTGAAAGAAGCTAATATGCAAAAACTATATGATTGAACTATGTCACATCCTGGAAAAGCTAAAACTATGGAGGCATAAGATGATCAGTACTAGCCAGGGATATGCAAGGGGAAGGATGACAGAGTGGAGCACAAGAGATTTTTTTGAGCTGTGAAACTATTTTGTTGGATACTTTAATGGTGAATATCCATAATTACACATTGCCCAAAACCCAAAGAGTGACCCAGTTATGAACTATGTACTTTAGTTGTTTAATAATGTGTAATATTAGCTCATCAATTGTAACAATTGTACAATATACGTGTAAGATGTCAATAGTCAGGAGACAGGCCAAGAGGATATATAGGAACTCTCTATACTTTCTGCTCAAATTTGTGTAAGCCTAAACTGCCCTAAAAAGTAATGAATAGTAATTTTTAAAAAGCAAAGAAAAAAGTGAGTGACCTCAATTTTTAAATTCAATGGCTTGAGAAATATAATATCAAATGAAATGTGTATCTCTCAGTCTGGATCCTGATTTGAACAAATTAATGTAAAAATTAAGAGGAAATAATATTTTAAAGTAAAGGAAAATGAGTACAATTTAGTTTATATATATATATAATTTTGAAATTATATGTGCAACTATGTAATGCAGAAACATTGATGATTATACCCCAAATAGCTATAAATGTTAACATATTTTTATTGAATTATAAATGTATTTTTCATTTAGAGATATTTTGAATATTAATCATCAATGTATTCATGAGAAACATGATTAGTGTATTTTACAATAATGTGTTAGGTAAAATTAGAAACAATTTAACCAAAATTTTTGCAGCTATGTTTATACAAAGTAATGTGGATCCGCTGTCAAAATAATATTTATTTATTTAAATTCTCCTCTCTAGGCTTTCCACTTTGTTATCCTTTTATTCTTGTCTGACAAAACGATTGAGTGACTTTGCCTTTTCTCATTTTCTTATTTATTTATTTATTTTTAAGAAGACTTATAGTATAGGTCAGCAGCCCCCAACCTTTGTGGCACCAGAGACTGGTTTCCTGGAAGACAATTTTTCCACATGTCAGGGTGAGGGGTGGTGGGGAATGATTTTGGAATGATTCAAATGCATTACATTTATTGTGCACTTTATTATTATTATTATATTGTATTATACAATGAAATAATTATATAACTCACCATAATGTAGAATCAGTGAGAGCCCTGAGTTTGTTTCCCTGCAAATAATCAGTTCCATCTGGGGGTGATGGGAGACAGTGACAGATCATTATGCGTTACATTCCCATAAAGAGCACACAACCAAGATCCTTTGCATGTGCAATTGACAATAAAATGAGATCCTCTCCTATGAAAATCTAATGCTGCTGCTGACCTGACAAGAGGTGGAGAACGTGAGTGATGAGGAGCAGCTATAAATACAAATGAAGGTTCACTTCCTCACCCACCACTCACCTGCTTGGCAGCCCGGTTTCTAACAGGCCACAGACAGGTACCAGTCCACGGCCCGGGGGTTGGAGCCCCCTGGTATAGATTCTCAGTTCCTTCAAACGTTTACATTATTTATTTGTAACAGTGTCTTCACCTGGGGCTTATTTGAAAAGGCAACTTGAATTAACATTTTAAATGTATTTAAAGGTATCTTTTCAAGTTTTCTACTTATTTTTATTCCAAGCTATTGATTTATTTTTCATCCAGGTTTTAAAATTATTGCTATATAGATGTTTATATATACTTTTATATAAACAACTTTCAAAAAACAATTTTAACTACTCATATATGTCTTCAGTTCTCATTTTCTTTATTCTAAATTTTGTTTTTTTATCTTTTTTTATCTTCATGAAATCAATGTATCTTTTTTTACATGCCAAATGTATTACATAAAGCAAGAAAATGAGAAGTTTATTTATGGAAAGTTTATTTTATTTATTTATTTATGTATTTATTTTAGGTTCAGGTGTGCATGTGCAGGTTTATTGCATATATCAATTTGCATCGTGGGGGTTTGTTGTACAAATTATTTTGTCACTCAGGTATTAAGCCTAGTACCTATTAGTTATTCTTCCTGATGCTCTCCCTCCTTCCACTCTTTACCCTCCAGCAAGCTCGAGTGTGTGTTGTTCCCTTCTATGTGTTCATGTGTTCTCATCATTTAGCTCCCACTTACAAGTGAGAATATACAGTAGCTGGTTTCTGTTCCTGCGTTAGTTTGCTAAGGATAATGGCCCCCAGCGTCATATATATTCCTGCAAAGAACATGATCTTATTCCTTTTTATGGTTACATAGTATCCCATGGCGGGTATGTACCACATTTTGTTTACCCAGTCTACCATTGATGGGCATTTAGGTTGATCACATATTTTTGCTATTGTGAATAGTGCTGCATTAAACATATGCATGCGTCTTTATAATAAAATGGAAATCAATATATCTTATTAAGAGAGGAGGTAGAAAGAAATTATTTAGGCAGGTAGTGAGGACAACAGAGTCCTCACGTGGTGCCATACATGTCCAACATGAAGGCTCCATTTTCCCTTGTTGGTAACACACTTTCAGAAACAAATAAATGGGCATCACGGAGCAGC
Source organism: Cebus imitator (assembly GCF_001604975.1). NCBI lineage: Eukaryota > Metazoa > Chordata > Mammalia > Primates > Cebidae > Cebus > Cebus imitator. The sequence goes on along the minus strand of NW_016107540.1, from coordinate 2,693,956 downwards.
TCAGGCAGAAAACCTGCCTGTATAATCAAGATTAAGGTGGGGCCCCCAGAACTGTGTGCCCTATGCAAATGGCACACCTAGTCTAACCAGTTTTTTGTGCCTTATGTAAATCAAAACTGCCCCCTCACCAGCTCATCTATAAAACCCCTTGCGTTTCACTGCGGTGTGGAAATCCATTTTTTCAGGACCCCTCTCTGCAGCAGAGAGCTCTTCTCTTCCTTTTGCTTATTAAACTTCCACTCTCAACCTCACTCTTTGTGTGTCCTCATCCTTGTTCTCCATGGTTGTGGATAACGAACCTCAGGTGTGACTCCAGACAACAAAGCTGTTCCATTGTTGATTTCTTAAAGAATCAGATTTCGGATTTTTTAAATTTCTCTATTGCATTTACTTCATTATTTTATATATCTCTCAACTAAAATTTATTATTTCCTTCTTCATGTTTATTAGTGCTTGAGATGTAGTTACAATTTGAACACAAAAGACAAATATTGCTGCTCAGTTTCAAATATCTCTTAATTTCTCTTTCTTTGTATTTGCTCTACCAATCACTGCTTGGTACCAGGAATGATACCAAGAAATATATTTTCAAAAACAGGATTCTGACATTGGTTTGATCACTGTTTGGTCTTTAATAATGACACCCTTTCCAGTAGCAAATAAAATTTGGTAATAATTTGGCATTCAAATTCTTTTTATTAATTACCCGCTGCTCTTTGGTATAGAATACTTACAAGTGACAGAATTTTGATATGACATGGCAAATAATACATTTGAGAAGAGTAATAAAAGCTACAAGACCAAGGGTTGAGATGATAACTTGGAGAGCTCACTCACAGCAATAAAAATCAGAGAGAACGTGAGGACTTCCATGAATATTCTAAAAATATCTTCCGTTTTATGGCTATGGAGAAAATGTGGCTAAAAATAAGATGCAACATACAAATGTGCAATAGATAACTGAAACATTGAATTGAATACAGAGCCTCATTAACTCTTCTCTGGGAAAGTAAAGGCATTGAGTGCAAGGCAGTGAGAAATGAGACTTTAGATTCGGATTTTGGGGTAAGACATGATAAATGTGAGAATCTTGAACCTCTGGAAATCGCGTCTTCCCTCACAAACAGACTTAGCTCCTGCTTCTAAGGAAATTACACTTCTTTTGCTCAAAGACATTGTAAATGCTTGCATTTTAATCTGTTTCTTTGCAAGGAGATGACTTTTCTCAAGAAGAATTTACCACTCACTATTTCCTTCTGATGCATAACTAGAGTAAGATCACTGCATACCCACGAGAAATTAGTGCAAAATCTAACTCATAAGAATCTAAGTTGTTTGGTTACATACACACACACACACATACACACTCACATTATAAATTCTTATGAGTCAGATTTTTCACTAATATACATTCTGTATACATTTATGGATGCATATATGCACATGCCTATATTTATAAAGAAACAGAAGAACATGGGTAGAAATGGTGCTTGCCATTGGAGAATGCACTGACCTACCTAAGAATATGTGGTCTTTTAAGATCTTGTTAATACAGAGAAAGAAGTAAAAAAGAGGGAATTTCTGGCACTTGCTCCCCGACTGAGAATAGCAAGTTAAAAACAGTGTCACTTTTTTGTATAATCACAGAGTGTGTGCCAACATAAATCACCAAAAGTTACCCTGCAGGTTTTATTTCTTCTACCCCCTTTTATCTCTCATATTTCACTTGAGCATTAAGTCCATGTGTCTTTAAAAATGTCTCTGTATTATCTTAAACTTTATTGGCTGGAGACTTCAACTGCAACTCTTTTTCCAGATGCAGTTTCTTTATTGGAACAATTCTATGTGCCCCTGGCACATGGTATGTAGGGATGGGTTTAGAAAATGCTTTCTCTATATATTATTTTTAAAGTACTATCAATTACAGTTTACCTGGAAGGGGCAGCAGTACACCGTCACTGGGCTATGTTGTTTCTGGTTTTCTATCATGACCTAGTTTGCAGACTCTTAACCTCAGTCTGCATCACTCTACTCCATTGACAACACTGTTCTGTTGTGTGTGATGAAGGGAGAACTTTCCTTGTATGCCTAAATAAGACACACATTTGTCAGAAGGTGGGTGACAAGCTAGAAATTGAAAAAATATATATTTGCCTATAGTAAAATTGGCATTTTGTTTTGGCGTAAAAGTCTGTGTTTTAACAGAAGGATAATTTATGGAACTGCACCAGAATCAGAGTATAGAAAAGTTCCATTATCTAAAATATTCCCTCAGGAATTTTGTAGTCATACCCTTCTTCAACCTTTAAGGCCTAGCAGCCATTGTTCTGTTCATCTTTAGTTTTGCCTTCTCCAGAAGAGCCAATAAGTGGAATCAAAAAATACGTAACATTGTTAGACCTCTTTAATTCAACAGAATGCCTTTGAGATTTGTTTTTTGTCGTTGTTGTTGTTTGTTTGTTTTTACTGAGATGGAGTCTGGCTCTGTCACCCAGGCTGGTGTGCAGCAGTGCAATCTCGGCTCACTACCAACCACTGTCTCTTGGGTTCAAGCGATTTCTCGTGCCTTAGCCTCCTGAGTAGCTGGGATTACAGGCATGCGTCACCACGTCCAGCTAATTTTTCTATTTTTAGTAGAGATGGGGTTTCACCATGTTGGCCAGGCTGTTCTTGAACTCCTGACCTCAGGGGATCCGCCTGCCTTGGCCTCCCAAAATGCTGTGATTACAGGCCCGAGCCACTGCACCCAGCTTCATTCAAGTTTTTGTTGGCTGAATTTTGTTGATGACTGGTATTCTATTATATGGATATAACCCTGGTTTTTTACCCATTCAGGTGTTGAAAGACATCAGAGTTCTGAATTCTGAATTGTTTCCAGTTTTTAGCTTTTATAAGTTACTATAAACATTCACATGCAGGTTTTTCTGTAAACATAGACTTACGATTCTCTAGGGTCAATATCCAGGAATGTGATTGCTGGGTCATATTTTAAGAGTATGTTTAATTTTACAAGAACTATTTTTTCAGAATGGTTGCATCATTTTTAACCCATCAGCAATGGTGTTCTGCATCCTCATCAGCACTTGAAATTGTCGATATTTTTTATCTTAACCATTTTAATAGGTGTAGTTGTATCTCTTTGATTTTAACTGGTATTCCCCTGATAGTTAATGATGTCGAGCGGCTTTACGCGGTTTACAATCTGTATATCCTCTTTGGTGAAGTTTTTAGATTTCTAGAAACTGCATAATACATATTTCAAGCCTATCAATTTGGTTTGATTTTCTCCTTTTATATTGCAAAAAATATTAGAAAATCTATTGCAGTTACATTTTTAAAATTAAACGTCCTTGAATACAACGTTCTGTGCATAGTCATGAAGAGAGGACAATTCTCTCAATTCTTTCATTGACAACTTAAGTTTCTTTTTAATGTCTTTTATTATATGGTTAACACATAAACAACATGGATTTTAACTAAGTGGATTTACTTATATGCAGATTTTCTTTTGCCTCTGCCTGGCTAGAGACAGCAAGATCAACTCCTCCCTCTCCCCTTTCTCAGCCTGCTCAACTTGAAGACAAGAAAGAAATTCTTTATGATGATCACTTCCACTTAATGAATAGTAAATACATATTCTCTTCCTTACGATTTTCTTAACAGCATTGTTTTTCTCTAGCTTAATTTATTGTAAGAATAAAGTATGTAATGCATATAACATACAAAATATGTATTAATTGTGTTATCAGAGGCCTCAGGTCAACAGTTGTAGTTAAATTTTGGGAGACTCAAAAGTTATATGCAAATTTTCAACTGCCTGAGGGGCCGGTGGCCCTAACTTCTGTCGTGCTTAAGGGTCAATTGTATGTTAGCTGGAAAGATAATCGAGTTACATTTATATAATCTGTTTAGCCATCTTCTACTTCCATGGAATTAGGAATACAGCTAAAAGCATATGTTTTCCAAGCAGAGAACTTATATCTTTGGGACCTATTCTTTGCATTTGCTACAGGTTTGGTAGAAACTCAATTTCTGTTTTCAGTTCTGTATTTAGATAGTCTTTTATGTGTTGCTTCCAGTGTGGCTGAACAAAGTCATCTTTGCATGTGAGTGAGCTGCCTGGCATGTTAGTGAGAAGCCCTATTTTCTGGTGTCTTTCTCTGTGCAGCTATCAGAGGAGATGTAGATTATAGCTGCCTTCTGATGACTTTCATCCAGGATAGCATAAAGGATTTGGAATTTTTGCACCCTAGGAATACTAACCCTTGCTTTTACCATAAGAACTTGGTGATGTGAATAAGATTTTACTACTAGAAAGAAGAATAGACAAGCAGGAATTAGTTAACTATGCCAAGATGCAATTTCATTCGAAGGATAACGTGTATACACACACAAACACACACACACACTCACTCTGTTTTTATTGGTAACTACATCTATGACATTATATATTGGTTAGAAAGCAGGTGTTCGAAGACAGATGACCTTTACCACAGCTTGTGTCATTCCTTGTGTCCTGGAAACACCAAATCTTCATTAATTGAATTCACATAGCAGTACCTGCAGCTTGAGACACACTCTAGGATGAAAGCTGTTTGGATGTGGTGTGGAAATCTAAGCCAGTCGCTGGGATGGCTTTGCATCCAAGTGACTGCCGGTCCGTTTCCAACTGTGCTTTTTTCTTAATGATCTGACTTCTCTCTCATTCTTGTGTCTGTGCGTCATTTTGGAGCTCAGTCTATTTATGTGGGCATTGTTTTGTCCACTGATGCCTAATACGTAGATGGATAACCTAGTTAGGAGGACAGGGCATTGTCTATCCTTACCAATCCACCAAACCTATATCAGCTCCACAGCCCTGTGGGAAATCCTGGACTGTTATGTTTCCTGGATCTCCACAGCCTTGCTGGGGGAAAACAGCCCTGCCCCTGGCTGCTTTCTGGAGCACCTCCTGCTGCTGGTGCCCTTTCTTCCCTGAATGACTGGCAGACTTCTGTCATGGCATTTACTCCCTTCCCCTCCAGGGACAAGCCCACTGGAGCAGCTCCTCCATTTCCAGGGTTCAGACTACAGGCTTCTCTCATGAACCACCTCTGTTAACCCCTTTGTGGCTTGCTGCGTCAGTTCAAACTCAGCCTTTCTTCAGAAGAATTGCCCTTTTAAAATTCTTGACTATTTATGTCAAGTTTGCTGGCTTGCTCAAGCTGACTTAGTAAACTATGGCCCTGTTGTGCTTAAGAAGCAGGCTGCCTATTACTACGTCCATTACTTGGTTTGAAAATGAGAGCTCAGAGCACATCATTTTATAACGAGCGTAGATTTTCTTTTCAGATGCATCACCTTCCCTTCCTCACAGTGGAGATCGTCTGTCAGATTTCTGCTCACTCACCGAGTTCTGTGAGTTTTCTTTTTCCTGAAATTTATCTTTGTCAGCTTGGCATTTCACTACCTCTGCAATCTGTAAAATAGAGTATTTCGTGGACTATTCCATTTCTATACCATTTATAAAATGGTTAAGGCCTACCAGCAGTGTAGGAGGGATCAAACTGTTTACTTTTATTTATCTTACTCTTCCAAGAAACATTTATTAACTATGTCAAGAAAATGAATATGCTATTCTAGAATGGGCTGTAGCAGGAGACGTCAGTGGGGGTTGTAAGATGAAAAATAGACAGTTCCTGTTTTCTAAAAAGCCAGAAGTGTAACAGAACATATTTTCTGTAATGCTGGGACCATGTGTGACTAACAGTATATTTCAGAGGATGCCATAATTATGTATCATTTGTTTGATTATGAATGAGTGCATACGAACTACAGCATCATTGAGGCTCTCCTGTACCTGCAATGCTACGTCTCCAGGAACATGATGCAGAGGAAATCACTGCACGGAAGGGTCAAGGAGGGTGATGCTGTCCTACCATGAGGAAGAGACACAGGTATACAATGAGTGAAGGTGTGGGATGGAGGAAGAATCAAGCCACTGGTTCAACTGGAGCTGTATGGGTTAGCACGGTAGCCACTATCCCGGGTGGCTCTGGAATACTTGAAATGTGCTTAGTCCCAGTTGAGATGTGCTATAGCTATAAAATACATACCAGATATCAAAGACAGTACCAAAAAAGACTCAAAAATGAGTCATTAGTTTAGTTTTGTATAAATTTTTTAAATGTTCTATAACTTTAGGGGTGTAAGCAGTTTTGGTTACATGGATAAATTGTATAGTGATGAAGTCTGGGATTTTAGTGCACATTATACCCAATAGGTGATTTTTTTAACCCTCACACCTTTTCCTAGTTCCCCTCTTCTGCATCTCCAATGTCCATTATACCACTCTGTATGCATTTGTCTATGCATCCTTTAGCTCTCACTTATAAGAGAGAATACATTGATTATGTATTGTAGCAATAATATTTTGGGAATATTAATTTAAATAAAAATATTAGTAAAATTTATTTTACCTTTTTTTTTACTTTTTAATGTAGCTACTAGAAAATTAAAATTTATATATGTGACTCACATTATATTTCTATTGAACAGTGTTGGACTGGAGCACGCGGTAATTTCAAGAGAAGTAAGTTCAAATGAGAGCATCAAGGGCATTAAATACCTGACTAAGTAATTCATATAATATTGGCCTGCTGGTGGGAATTCATTGATTTTTGAGTAGAGAAATAAAATAGAATACCAAGGAAAGATTAATCTAGTGGCAGGGGCATATTTCAATTTCCAGTTCCTTATTCATGATAAAACATTGCTCCAGACCTTAATGATAATTCATTTTGTAGCTTCTCAGTTGAAATTTTGCCAAAGGAAAAAATGATTTGTGTCACTGTGCTTATTTACTCATTTTCAGATAGATCCTAGGTAGATTAATGCACTCCATTTCTCCTCATAGAAACCTTGTTGCCTTTTCTCCAAATCACTCACGTTGGTATAATTGCACAGTGAGCTCTCTTTGATAAATCTTACCCAATTGAAGAGAAGCAAAGTGACTCTCATTATTTTCGTACTCTGAGATGTCCCAGCAGCCTTTCTCGCCCTTTATGCTGGGCATGCAGGGAATATTTGCAGGGAAGCATGTTGAGATGTCATTCGGTACACACAGCAGTACATGGTGTTTTTAGGATTTCCAAAAATTGTTGCTTATGTTTCTGCAATGAATTCAAACATATGGGTGCAATTGGGGGATGTGGTGCCATATTTATAAAAAAAAATGTTTTATTCAAATTTTATTATCTAAAAATTATAAAATGTGAATATTTACTGAGCTTCATCTGATTGTCCCAAGTTTTCATTTTAGATAAATGACTTAGGTGTTTTAATCGCTCTTTGCTCTCTGTTTCTTTTCTGTCATATTTGCTTTTGTTGTTTCGTCCTTAGTATGAAACCATAGAATTCTGTGCCTATCTGATGCATTCCACATGAGCAAAACCTATTTCTCATTCCAACACCCCTTCTTCTTTCGGGTAACTAGAACAACCTTGACAAGTTCCAAACAATCTGAATGTGATTTTATCAAAATTATGCTAAAGTTACAGCATTTTAAAGGAAGGTTTAAAATCATTATGATACAGAAAAATCCTATTTAGGTTTGTAATATACCTAATCTACTTTTATTTCCTTCAACAATGTTGTATAATTTTGCTTGCATAAGATATGCATATTTAAATTATATTTACTAGTATTTTGTATTTTTGAAGCCTTTTCAAAAGGATTTTTCACCCTATATGCAAAATACATATTGAACAGTAACTTTGGTATTTATTTTGTCTGCTGTCTTATTACGGAGGTCTTGTTATTTCTGAGGGCTGTTTTGTTTATTCTTGTGACATGCAGTCATAAATTTGAAAGTAATAATGATCGTCTATCTTTTTCAATATTTATGACTCTTATTTATATTGACTCATAGACAAACAGGTATCCAAAATAACATTAAATGACAATGCTGATAAAAATAATTTTGGTAATTTCTAAAACTTGTGGATAGTGTCTTTATTAATTGTGATTTCTGTTTGCACATAATTTTTCTACATCTTCTTAGGTTTTATGAATATACTAACAATTTGGCAACAATATTTGCTAGTAATAAATAATTTTATGAGCTGCTTTTCAGAATTATTGAAGGTACTCATATACTTTCTCTTCGTTTAATTATTAACATGAAGACTTATGAGTTTTCTGATAGTATTAAATCATTATTGGGTTATTATACTGCTGTTGCAATACATTATTGTTTTAATATAACACAAAATAAATCTGTGCAAATTATAGTCAAAATGCTTGCATGTACACTCAAAGATACTGTGTTATTTGAATTGCTTTGACAAGATTTGATGTCAACCTTATGTTGAATTTACAAAAGAGAATGGAAGACGTTCAATTTTCTAAAAATTCCCTTTTATGTTTAAGAAAAGAAATTATCTACTCCTGGTAAATTCGAAAAGACTTGTCCTTAACTCCATTGTAGACTTTTTTCATATACTTGTGTCAGACATTTTTCTGTTAGTGATTTTTGTATTATATTGTCCAGTTAAAGGAGTGACATTTGATATAATTGTTAATTAAAATTTTTCAACTTTAAAAAGTCATTCATTTCTTATTTTCCTCCCCACTAGTTTGTTTTTGCTGCTTTCATTATGTTTTTCTTGATGCTTAGTAAATGATTTTGATGACCATGTGTAGGTCTTTTCTCAGTTTAAAATTAGTTTCTTCTGTTAAGTCTTATAATAGTGTTTCTCTCCGTTTGTGATTTTTTAGGAGCATGAGGTCCTTAGAGGTCTCATGCCAGGACTACCTTTTACTAATTCTCCTAATTTGTTTTTATAGCTGCCTTTTGTCTCTGAGACTCCAGACTTGACTTCCTCAGACTTAGTTATCTGCATTGGTACAAATTATAATTTGTACCACTTTTATAGGCATATTAAATCATGGTGTGGTAATACTTATATATTGTTTTCCTTAAGTCAGTCTCTTGTCTCTTGGTTTAACATCTTACCATTGGTCTATTTTTACTCTCAAGGGATCCTTATATTCTTTATAACCCTTCAGAGAGCAAGTAGATGCTTTTAATAAATTATTTATTGTAAAAAATTCTTCTTCAAATCTTGTTTTCAATTTCTTTATGTCATGATATGTTTATTATAAAACTGGCTCCAATTTTTCACTCCTTCCTGTAGCTATACCGTTTGCAATGTTACCTTATAGGTGGACTCTTATTTCTCCACCCTTTGAATCTGGGCTGAGCTTGTCACTTATTTTGGGCAATGGAAGTGAAAGCAGAAGTGATGTGTGTTTTTCTGATCCTAGGTACAGTACTTTGGTGATGAGTACACAAAAAGAGGCCTTGGACTCTTTCTTCCTGGGAGCCCTGCCTCTTTTTCTTTTTTCAGAAGGAGTTTCGCTCTTGTTGCCCAGGCTGTAGTACAATGGCATGATCTTAGCTCACTGCAAACTCCACCTCCCAGGTACAAGTGATTTTCCTGTCTCAGCCTCCCGAGTAGCTCAGATTACAGGTATTGATCGACTTACGACCTATGCAGCTTACGATCATTCGACTTTACGACCACAATCGCTAGCCACGACTGCCCCACGTCTGGCAGCGCAAACGTTGCCCAGCTGGGCGTACAACAGTGCGGACCAGCTTCCGGCAGCACTACCATCTCCGCGTGCACCATTTCAACTGTTATCCCAGACTCGGTACAGCAATTTGTGTTTTGTGTCTTGGATATTTTTCATCAAACCCCTCCCAATAAACTTCTTAGACATTTCGAAGCAATGGACCCAATCATCGAACGATTTGCAAGGATTGAACGGATGGCGCACGATGTGTTTCGTCTGTATCGTGAAATTTATGAAGAAAAAAAGAAACATACAATTCAGACAAAGCTCACCACGTTTATGAAAAAACCAACTCCGGTAACCCCAACTGCTGCCTCAGATGACGACATCAATGATCCGCAGCCAAACACCAGTGGCCAATAAAATGTTTCGTACATGTTTATAGATTTTGATATGTTTTGCAATTGGGAAAATGTTTCCTATGGTATTTTTTACACCTGTATTTTGTATTTTTGTATGCCTCTGTATTTTGTAATTTTGTATGTTTTGCAAATATTAAACCAGTTGTACTGGTAATGCAATGTTTTACTTAAACCTGACGAATGCAAAAATAATAAACAAAATGGTGTAGAGATGACACAAGTGGCATAAAATGAACAAAGAAAATTATGATATATAACAATAATGAAAGAAAATTATGATAAAATATGACTTAAAGATTTTTATAACATCATTTCACAGTACTGTACATAATGTATAGCCTACCCAACTTACAACCAAATCGTGTTACGACCGGTCTGTCGGAACCAATCAGGGTAATAAGTCGAGCACTAGCTGTACAGGCATGCACAACCCCATCGGGGTTTTTTTTTTTTTTTTTGTAAGTAGTAGACATGGTGTTTCACCATGTTAATCAGGCTGGTCATGAACTCCTGACCTCAGGCGATCTGCCCACCTTGGCCTCTCAAAGTGCTCCGTTTACAGGCATGTGCTACCATGCCTGGCCAGAACCCTGCCTCTTAAAAAGAAAATGCCCACTGTAGCTGGCTAGGTCATGAAACACACATGGCCAGTTGCTGCCATCATTCCAAGTGATAGCTAGTCAACTCCTGGGTAAATGGATGTGGATAAATAAATGCTGACTGTTCGATGCCACTAAGTTTTGGGTAGCTCCTTTGCGTTGTGTTTTTTTCTTTTTCTTTCTTTCTTTTTTTTTTTTTTTTT
>NW_016107540.1:2638890-2683105 GCF_001604975.1 Cebus imitator | reverse complement strand
CAATCTTGGTTCACTGCAGCTTCTGCCTTCCGGGTTCTAGCGGTTCTCCTGCCTCAGCCTCCTGGGTAGTTGGAATTATAGGTACACGCCACCAGGCCCAACTAATTTTTGTATTTTTAGGGCAGAAGGGGTTTTGCCGTGTTGGCCAGGTCGGTCTTCAACACCTGACCTCAGGTGATCCGACCACCTCAGTCTCCCACAGTGCTGGGATTACAGTGTGAGCCACTGCTCCCAGCCATCCTTCGTGTTTCTAATCGTGGCATTAGTTAAATAACAACAGTGATATATTGCTTTCCCCTTTTTAAATTCACATTTTTGTGTGTGTGTGGCATTAGTTAAATAATAAAAGTGATATATTGATCTCCCTTTTTTAATTCAAGTTTTTTTCATTTACGCCAAAATAAAATGTTTTCTAAGGTCACAATTCTGAAACAAGGACATTTCCTTCTTTGATAATGGAGCATTTATTTGTCCACTGTCATATGGATGGATTGTTCTTGTACTTGACCCAGCAACTGAGCACAGAGGCAGGTAAGCAGAAACAGACACCCCTCACACTGACATTTGCTTGGGGACCACTGGAATCACCCTCTCACATTTAATTCAATGAACTGGGCATCATGGTTTGAATTCAAGGATCTGAAGACTGGAAGGAGGCTGGAGGCAGTATGGAAGTAGAGTCATTCATGGGCCAGTAGAAAAACCTTCATTTGCTGTGGTTTTTCTGAATGAACACCTAGTTTTCCATGAAGAGAGGTCTTGGAGTGTGACTTCGGAGTGTGCTTCCCTGCCTCTGTCCTCAGCTGCTGGGTCAGGTGGGCTGTCTTTGCCACAGAGGACATTCCTTTTACTGTGAGAATGCTTCTCTTTGCTGGTGAAGGAACACTGCAGGAACTTGTCCATCCTCACATGTCTCTGTTAGCATGGCTACACCTGGACTCCACATAGCCATCTCCAAGTGATGATGCTTTCTGGAGAACAAAGTGGGTTCGTGTGAAACAGTGAGTTCTAAACCAATCGTCTCCTTCCATATTGCTCATTCCCATGGGAGGTTTCACCACGTTTTCCTCTCAAAATTTGCTAGAAAAATATAGCAACATGGCCTCATCAATACCACCATGGGAAGAAATGTGTGGATGGTTTGGCATTCCTTCCCTAGTCTCAACTCTTAGAAAGCTTGTTTCTATTTCTGATTTTCTTTCTTCATTTCCGAGCCTGAGTGGGATTAAAAAAAAACAGTTTAAGTACATGCACCAAATGCAATCTTTACTTAGTGAACATCAGCTTTCCCTGTGATCTGACCTCCATGACTCTCCCCTCAGCCCAACAGTCAGGATCCCCGCTGACCCTGCTCTGGAACTTTCTGGCAACGGGAGGATCTTTGAAAATATTAATGTAGTGAAACACCATAACTCTCTGTGAAATATCACTCAGAGGCTTAAAACATTGTGATCATTCATAAAATAATTATATCCATAAAAAGTCAATACCTCCCTGAAGACTATTGCAGTGCACCAAGATTTATGTGTTTCCCACATTACACGAGTGAGGTTAACTCACCTATCGTACCTAATAAGTCCAGAAGGGCTAAGGGAAGGAATGAGGTTTGAAGCACCCTCTACATTTCCATTAGCCTTTCAGAGAACCATCTTTAAAAGATTTATATACAATAAAGTGAACCATCTACACTATTAAAATGGTGTTTTACAACTTACAGTTGAAGTATATCTTAACGTATACGAACACTTCTGATTCCTGGACTGAAAAAGCCCAAATTCCTCTCTAAGAAGGATAGGCTAAAGTTTCCATTTTCTGAAGATCTTTATTTCATCCCTGTATCTCATCATCTGCTTACTTTAGCAGATTTAGTACATATAATTTTGTCATTTAATTATTAAACCTTTTTTCTTTCTTTGTCTGTCATTCCAAAATCTTTTGGAATTGTGGGGTTCCAGTCACATATATATACACACACACACACACACACACACACACACACATGTATATATACATATATATATATCATAATTGTTAAGTTAAAAGCCCTTTAAGCCACCATATTCTAATTTGGAAATTGGAAATGATGTTATTTATCCTATATGGCTGTTAAGATAATTGAATGAGCTTATTACACAAAAATGATTGTGGAAGTTTGAAAGCCAGTTTTCTCTCTTCTCACTTGTGGGACACTAGAATCCAACTGAATACCTACTGTGTTTATCTACCTACCTACTAGGATGCAACTGAATACCTACTATGTTCCCTGAAGTGGCACACCCTGGCCTCAGGACCTTTGGCTTTAGTTAAGGGGCAATGGGCAAGTTCTTTATGAGTAAAAGCAGAGGTCAGACTAGTGAGCAGCATCTTATTTTAATTGACCTTAGTGAAAGGCTGGTTCCTTTGTTTTGAATTCTGACCTCTGCCTTGGTGACTTGGGAGAACGTTAAGCTGCCTTTAGTTTGCCTGAAGTGAAAGCTTTGTTTAATGGCCAGCCATGGAGAGGAGCAGATTTGTGTTCTGGGCTTCATAAAATCTGTGACACTGTGACATCAGAGCTGCTCTCTAGAAACTACTTACTTCTTGTCTTCTTCTCTATGGTATGAACTCAGTGGGTTGCCATGGCATGGATGGCGTTCTTTTGAAGACTCCTGTTGTGGTGATACAGAGTTGGAACATGCATCACTTATCTGGCGAAGTGTAGACACCGCCTGGTGATTCTCAACCCCATCCTGTGAAAGTCCACCCTCAAAGCTCACTAGCTTCTGCCCAACTCTCAAACGAGGAAGACGCAAGCAAAGCCACCTCTCATTGGTGGCGTGGTGGGTGGGAGGTAGGCCTCTCGGTGGCCTGGCTTTATCGGAGCCACTGCTCTCATTCTGCTCTGAGGAGCACTGTCCATGGACCTGCCTTGTTTATTCACTTACAGTCTGGGGCTTAGCAAAAGGTCCCAGGGATCAGGCACTGAAAATGCCAATTTGAAGATTCCATTATTACAATGATTATTGATCTCTTCACTTAATGTTTATGTAACACTGGCCAAACTGCCATCACTTTACATAGCATAAAGGCTGACAATGCCATCCATTATGTTCTCTAAGTAAAGAACTATTTTCTAAATAGAAATGCAACTTGATTTTAACCTAAAAGTCAATCTCATCGTTGGGGCAGAATTATAAATGAGGCCATCTTAAAAGAGAAAATAATCAACTATTAATTATTTAAAATGCTTAATGATGCAAGAAATTGGTTACATTTCCAAGTGCATTTCTAATTAAATATGCACAGATGATAAAAGCCCTGGGATCGAAATCAGCTGTTGATTTCAAATCACAATGTATTTGAAATTCAGCACTCTGAGCTTCTATTTTTCAAAACTTAAAGATTTTGAGGAATCTCTGCTTTGCCTTCACATTTTATTTATGTCTACAAGTTTCAATAATGTGTACCTGCTTATATTTGAAAAGAAATAGCATAGTTATCCTTACAAAGGCTTTAGAATTTTAGAATAATTTTAAGTCAATATTGTTTAAATGCAATTGAGCTAGCTTTTTGGAATGTTATATTCAAATCGTTTCAGTAATGAAATCAGAATAAATCCTAGCAAGAGATGAAAAAGAATGAGGTAACTATGTTTAAACATTGTACCTTATGTGAGTTCAAAATCACGTAGACATTTGAAAAACACAGTTAACCTTTGAAAAGAAAAAAAATGCCACATTCACATTAGGGAATGGACAAACTTAACTAATAAAAATTTATAATCCTGGAATGTTTGCAAAAAAAAAAAGTCTCTCCCATTTGAAATGTCAGAATAATCTCAGCTCTTCTGTTAAGCAATTTGTTAAACTTTAAATGATAATAAATATTAGATTTAATAATTGGGAAATTCTCAAATAAGAATAAGCTTACTGAAGTACATTTAAAAGACGTATCATTTTAAGTTTCAACCATCTGTTTGTGCATTGATTAAATTATTTATTCATCCTTTCAATCACTCCTTCAGCAAATTGGATGTCTCCTAGGTGCCAAGCATTGCAAACATTGAGCTAGACTACACTGACATTAAAACTAATAAATAAGGCCCCTTTTCTCAAGGCCCTCACAATCATAAACGTAAGACCCATGTGAGTAAATATGGAAATTATATGACAAGCACATTAATAGATTATGTGGCATTGGCTGCTAATTCTTTCATTAATACAACCCCACTTTTTGTTGTGATACGAAATAAGAGTTCCAGATTCATTTGCTTCTAGATGTGGCCATGAGAAAAGGTTTCACTGGTTAGATCTAAAAGGAAAGGTGTAGGGACTTCTTGGAAATCACAGATAGGGTCATGTTGTTCCTCCTAAGTGGAATGTGGTCATGATGGCTGAAGCACCTGTGACCATCTTGGGCTATGAAGTAACTTTGAGGATACACAATATGACAGGAGACACAGGTGAAGATGGGAAGGTGTCTCAATCCCTGATTAATATGGAACTTCCAAAACAGCCCTGAGGGCATCCTCTCTAAACTTTGTGTCATGAAATAGCGAAATCTACTTATTTTGGGGTCTTTTGTTATAGAAAATAAAATCTAATTCTGATAATGTGGTATGTTTGGTTATTGCAAGCAAGTTATAACCTTCCACATATACTCAATATGATTGCAGTACAGAAAAGACTCAGTGGTAGAGAAATTAGTCTCCATTTCCACAGTTTGTCATAAAGACAACAAAGAAATAAACATAATAACATAACAATCATAATCCTGAGTAAGATATGCTTTCTGAAGAAATGACAGTGGTTCCCCTGGCCCCAAACACAGGGTAATAATCCAGAGGAAGACATGAGGAAGGAAAGTTTTTACTGTGGAGTTCTGATGAGCAGAACTTTGATGAATGACTCTTTCAAAGCCTCTACTGGAGTGCGGATCATCCAGGCTGAGGGAGGCATGTGTGAGGGCAGAGGGACACGGGGACAGCCTGGTGTTTTCCAGGGCATGCAAATGATTTACTCTGCGCTGCGGCAGAGGGTACCTATGGCTATATTCTGATGTTTGGGAGAGAGGTTGGAATGAGATCACAAAGTTACAAAGGACCTTGGGAAGGTAGCGAATATGCTTAGAAAAGTTGGCTCAGATGTGGGATTTAAACAACTATTATTTATATTTTTAGATTTGAATATGCCTTTGGAAGACATTGAAGAATTCCATTGTTTAACATGGAAATTTGAAAGCTTTCTATATTTACAGATAAATCATTATAACCCAAAATGTATACAGTACTTAATCTGTATGATGCGTTACTCCCAGCTTTGTATTTAGTAATTTATTTAGTTCTAGAACCAATTACATAGGCCTTTGGCCAGGTGCTGTTATTACCCTGGTTCGCAGATGAGGGGACGGAGCCTCGAAGAGGACAATAACCAGGTCTAAGTCACTTGGCTAGGAAGGGCTGGAGCCAACCGTGTTTGAGTCTGTGGCCTTACGCACCATGAAAAACTGTCGGTCTCCATGAAACTAATCGTCATTTAGATTTACGTCATCATAAGCAAGAAGTGCTTAAATTTGCGTAGCACTTAGGATTTTGGAAGATCGAAGGTCATAAACGATTTTTACTATTATCCTATGACTTTGCTCTATCCCCTTCTACAAAGAAGCCAAGATGCAGAGGGGAAGAGTGACTGATCCAGTACCACGCTGTGGGATTGTGTCAGATGTGGGATCTGAGTCCCAGCTTTCCTCAGAGGCGAGTTACTGAAAGTCTGTAAGCCTCAGTTTCCTCATCTGTGAAATGGGGTGAGTAATAGCACCTAGCCTAAGGTCTATAGGGTTGTTTTCAGGATTCAATAAACTTTACTGCTAGTAAACCACTATCACTTCTCTTACAACAGATAATTCTTTACTCAAAATGACTAAATCTAAGCATTTAAAGTAGCATAACTCCAGGCTGGGTCTCAGAACAGGAGCCTGAAAGCCGACGTGTCAACAGGAGGCAACCGTGGCCCAAGAGAGATGACCAGAGGCTTATCTCAGACAGTTTCCCAGGAAAGAGGCTGGCAGTTCATCAGATCCAGAGGCCCCTGGGATGCGGTGTTCATCCTGCCTTTGATGGACCTTACGCAGTGTTTTTCGCAAGGCCCTTTTGAGGCCTCTTGCCAGAGGTCAGCACTATATTTTACTGGTAATCCTTTGGAAATTCTTTACCAGTTAAAAGGACTTTGGGGATTTGATCATCTGGTTATGTTAGAAGGCTGTGCTTGCAAAATAACTATTGCCTAGCCTGCTATTTGAAAATAACTTATTTTAGAGGTGCAAGTAGAGGTTTTCAGTTGCATTATTAAAGCCACTCTGAAAAGGGAAATGTATTAATTATTTAGCAGTTAGAGGCAGATCAGTTAATATTTAATTTTATTTAAATGAAAGTGTTTAAACATAGTTCCCCATAACTCCGCTTGATTTCTTATCTAGTGCTGAAGCAATTCCAAAGTTTGTGACAAGTTTTCCCTTTAAGCCTGAGTGTGTGAGCCTCCAAGGGCCAATAACTTCTCCTCAGAATGGCAAGCTGTAGTAGGGCATTTAGGCTCTCCTGGAATTGAGAACTCCCCAGGGGCAGAGGCAGTTCATCCTGTAGAAAGAGGAGTCAGTGTCATGAAGCAGGCGGGGTGGGTAGGTCTAATGGGAACAGTGAGATCTCAGAGCAGAACAGAGTCTTCCATCTATGACACCTTCTTAGCCTCTCAGAATAGTGGCACAATGAGATTTGGGAACTCCTCTTTGACCCTCATCTCCGACAGTTGTTGGAGGATCAATTGTTCATTGAACATATGTTATTGGGTGCCAACAATATGTTAGGAATTGTTCTCAGCCTTGAGAATGCAGGGATATACAAGACCAAATCCCAGTCTCGGTAATCAATAAAATACATGCACAATTTCAGGCTGGATAAGTACCAGGAAGAAACACATATAATAGAATAGGGTGGCCCCTGAATGCATGAGACAGTGTTCCATCCACGTGCCTCAGAAAATGCAGGTGGAGGCAAAGAAGTAAGTGGCGCTTCCCTGCTAAGGAGGGGAATCCTGTGAAAGTGAGAGTGGAGCAAAGGGAAAGAGGCAGGAAGCACGGAAACCTATATCCAGGGGGATGCACGCGGAAGAACTTACCTACCCACTCCCACCCCGCTGTAGTTAAGCCCAGGAGGATCTCACGCTGTGTGCTTCCATGTCTCTCCCACACATGGGTCCAGGAGCTGCTTGCTGAGGGAGCTTGGTTGGGATGAGAAGAATGTGGTGAGGAGCTGTCAGGCTGTGCTGACATGGATCTGACCAGCGCACCCAGGGCTGGTCTCAGAGACATCAGCTGAAACAATCCCCAGTGGGCTGAGGTGCTGCAGCGAATGTGCACCCAGCTCAGCCTGCACCTCTCTGGTCTGCTTATGCCCTACATTACCTTTGACCTTCATAATACAATATGGGGCCTTAATCGTTTTTTTAAAAATAGGATGTCCTCTCTTGTTTCCTGAAAAGACAGGTAGCAGGCAGTCAGTTGCCTTGTTTTTACTTGGCCGTGATTGCTGTGATTACCCTGTTCCTGTTACTGCACAAAGAAGCACCAAGAGATACTCAGGGAATCCTCTGGGACCCAGAAAAACTTCTTCCTGCCTCCATTTTACAGCGGCAGCTCTCACACCTTACGGTTGTCGGAGGTGATTCCCCTTGAACTAAGCAACAAGTTTCTTTGCCTGCTGTTCCACAGACACAAGGAGCCCAAAATAACCAGGTCGTAGCCACAGATTCAAGCTGGCAAAGACATTCATTTCCTGGGAATTAGAGCATTTAAATCAGTGGAGCCTATGCTAGTAGATGAAAATTTTAAATTTCTCCAGTTGGTCACTGTTTCAGATTGAACAGATTATACTGCTTTCTGGAGGGAGCTACTCCAACCCTGTAGATGTTGTCCCCCAAGGAGACCTTTTAACTGAGATTTTACAGGTCACCACACAGTTCTATTAGACCAGCTGTGTCTGGGTGATGCAGCTGGGTGTGACCAATGCATTTCAGAGTCATGTGCCAATTTGTAGCTGTTATTTGCCGTAAAATATGCCCCTTGGTGTGGAGCAGCAATGAATGGAGATGCCATATTCAGAGAATGTAGATTTCATAAGTCCTCAGATGGTAAGGTCGGTTGAGGAACTATAGGCAGAGAAACAAGTAATGTGCAAATATGTACATATTTGTCCCAATAAGGACAAATCACTGAACACCTCAGGATGAAAAAGATGGGGAAACTGGCTGGTTTGATCAAAGAATGCTGCCCAGGCCTGGCTTATGCTCTTGGCAGGGCAGAAAGTCAATAGCAGCAGTCACCATGCTAGATTTGGTGAGAGAGAGAGCCCATGTGTGACCCTATCCCAGCCACCATGACTGCTCCGTGAATGGTGGACCCTCAGTGCAGCACTGAGCAGGCCAAGGAGAAAGGTTTCACTGCCTGCACAGGACTAGCCATTGCACATCTGGTTGTTGAGGGCTCCTCTTGGGTAGATGGCCGCTGTTGGCCACTAATGGGATACATTTAAAATGTACTTTCCTCTTCCCTAATTTCACTTTTCTGTTCGTACACTAACTTCCCCTGCTCTTCTTGTACTTGACTTTTGGTCCTTCCTTATCCCTAATCAACTAGCCATGACTTTACCCATTGTTCTGGTCTCTGTTTCCCTAGGTCAGCCCAATTCCTTCCAAATAGAATAGTGAACTCCTCTTTTGCTGTTACCCTCTTTTACACTTATACTGTCCTCAGGAAATTTTCTCTTCAAATTCTTTAGAGCCACCAGCAAGTGGGCGAATAATGTGTCAGAGGTCCATCTTCCCCTGACACCACTGTATTATGTTAAAATATCTGTGAACTAGGTCAGAATTCATTCCTTCTCTGATGGTGGGGCATTGGGAATCTCTCCAAAATGAGTATCATTCAAAGCACAGGCTTCAGTGCAAAACAAGTATATGACATGGGCATCTGGACTACTTAATGATAAAACTCATTCGTTCTTCCTGGACCCATTTGGACCTCATTCCAAATATAACGTTTTCACTAAATGACAGATTTCTACACCACTGGTATGGCTCAGTGGACTTGAAGAGACTTAATGGTGGCTAGCTGTGATCACTCAGTCCTTGGAGGTCAATTCCTGCTAAGTTCTCATCATTAATACCACGGCAAACTGGACCCAGCATCTCCTTCTCTTTCACTGTAGGTCAAAACTTTGTCCAAGTTTAA
Organism: Cebus imitator; assembly: GCF_001604975.1. Taxonomy (NCBI): domain Eukaryota; kingdom Metazoa; phylum Chordata; class Mammalia; order Primates; family Cebidae; genus Cebus; species Cebus imitator. The sequence continues at coordinate 2,673,847 of NW_016107540.1, read as the reverse complement.
TGAGCCATCTTATTAGTATAATAAGATCAGTGCCAGGGTTCCTGGCTAGAACTCTGAATTCCAAGTCATGAGTAAGAGTTCACAGGTTGTTACATCCTTTCTATTCAGCCATATATTCTGACCTTTATCCACAAGTAACTGAGCCTCAAGATTCATGTTCATATATTTCCCTGGTAGCTGCAATTCCTATGCCATATAAGCTATGTTATCCAGGCATGGGTCCTGCTGAGATCTGATCTTGGTGATGCTTTGGAAGGTAACATGGGATAATATATTAGCTATTTATTGCTGCATAAAAGGTTACCTCCAAAATATAGTGGTTTAAACAACAACATTTAGTATCTCACAGATTCTATGAGTCACAAATCCAGCCAGCTTAGCTGGATGATTCTGACTTAGGATCTCTCACAGGGTATAATTTAGGTGTTGGTTGGGTCTGTGGTCTTATCCGAAGGCTCAACATAAGGAGAATCCTATTTCACGGTCACTTACGTGGTTATTGGGAGGATTCAGTCATCCCTGGTTGTTGGACTAAGGGTCTTATTTCTTTGCTGGGTTGCTTGCCATGTGCTGCTCTCCTTAAGGCACCTTCAATATGGCATCTGGTCTTCCTAAAAGTGAGCAAGTGAGTGAGAGAGGACAGCCCAAGACCAAAGCCACAGCCTTTTTGTAACCTAATCTCACAAGTGACACTCATTGCTTTTGCCATATTCTGTTCTTTAGAAACTTTTTATTAGTTCCAGCCCACACCCAACATGAGGGTGTTACATAAGCTGAGAACACTAGGAGGTGATGATTTGGGATCGTTTTACAGACAATGGAAAGATACGATTCTCTCTTCAACCTAAACATGAAAACATGTCATTACTCTGACAGTTCAGCCCAAAAAACAACGGTGAGTAAAGCAATGAATAAATTACTTTGAGATTCAACTTTCATTAGCTTACTTCCCTATTGATAAACTTTTGAGTTTAATTATCTACACTACGAAAAAAAGACCAATATTCTGAGTTTAATTCACGTACTTTTCTAAATGCCGAAATGCAGTTGCTTGTTTAAAATCCAGAGGATGAGGGACACATCATGGATTTTATAAGCTTTGGGCATTTTTTACTTGATAAACCACTAGTGTTCCAAGTGCATGCATGCACGTGCACACGTGTACACACACACAATGTATACATATGTATACACATATGTGTGCATTTATGCATGTGGTTTTATAAGTGGGTTGGTATAAAGACAAATATAATCCATGTTGGATCATATTCTTTTTGCTTCTGATTTTAAAAAGCATTAAAATATTTTCCTAGGCTCCAAAAAGTGAGATGGGTACTTCTTGGAGCAGATTAGATTTATTTTCCCCTGAGAAGAATAAGTGTAAGCGTTAAGAGCACACAGTCCAGGCAGACTGCCGAGTCTGAATCCAGCTCTGCCACTTACTCTCTGTGTGTACATTGGCAATTTCCTTGTCTGTGCCCTGTTTTCTCATCTGTAACTTAGAGATAATACATTACCTACTCCACTGTGTTGTGAAGGATTAACGAGCTTTTGCTTGTGAGGCAGCCATATAACTGCTCATCAGTAACTGATTTCTATCTCTTTTCAGGTACACAGGAAGGCTATAACACCCTGACCACTTTAAGTTAGTCATGGCCAAGTGACTTCATTTGGCTAAGGAAATATTAGTGGAAGATGGGTGGTACTTCTAGATGAAAGCGTTTAGTTTTTGTTTTTGCCTCTCTGCCTTGCTTTTTCTTTGCCCCAAGGTTAAAGTAAGGCGTCAATATGATGCCCAACCAACTTAAAATGGAAATGCAACATGCATGAAAAACAAGTGATTGTGGAATTAAGCCACTGAGACATCAGGGCTATTTGTTACAGTAGAATAACCTACCTTGTACTGCCTACAGCAATATGAAAAACACCAAGAGCAGAACCTGTCAATGAACACTCAGTAAATATTAACACTCAGTAAACACCTTTGATAAAGCTGGGGCCCCTGGCATTTGATTAACTTGCTTTGGAATCTGGTGATTTGAATTCTGCTATTTTGTAGTTGTATAAACTTCAATAAATTACATAATATTTCAATGCCCCAGTTTTCTTCCCTGAAATATGGGATTAGTAATAGTCCAGCACTCCATAGCTTAATGTAATTTTTAATATGAACAAGATTATAAAGTATGATCCATGAGTATTTTGTGTTTATGTTCGTTGAATTCACCGAATAAAAAACTCTGTGGTAGGTACTTGCATGCAGATGTCAATGACTACAGTCTTAGGTACTTCGGATCTATTTATCTTGTAGTGAGAGAGACACCAACAAAAATAAGAGTAGTATGCCGAAGGCCATGAGAAAGGTGTAAACAAAATAATTTATCTTTACAAACATATAACTAAAACGCTCTGAATTTGAGTGGGATTAAAATGATATAATATCTAACCCAGAACTTGAAAGACTAGCATGTTTGGAGTTAGGTTAGTAGTGTGGGAAGAAAGCGGAAGCATTTAAGATGGACAGAGGAGCGGTTAAGAACGAGAGATGGTTCTAGTCCTTGTGGTTTTGTGAGAATGAAGATCAGAGAGGAGACTTGACTGGAAGAAGCTCATGTTTGAACACAGAGGTCCTTAAGGGAAAGGGCTCTGCATGACCTTCTCTTGTCCTCTGCGCACCTTACCTCGGGCAAGCAAGCTGCTCTATCCACGTGGGAGCTCCGTGAAGGCTGCACTGCTCTAAAGCCGAGACTGCCTTTTGCAGATGGTGCTTCCTTTCATTATAGGGAACAGGTTGGGTTCGTGTCAGAGCCCATTTCCACCTGCACACAGGGGTTGTTTAATTACCATCCCTTGTTTGTATTCTAATGTATACATTAGCTCTAATGTATACCATCTAGCTCAGATCCTCTGGGCCTCTCAGTATTACTCTTTCAAGACCTCCGTGTGTCTGTTCCTGTCCCTAGACTCTCTGTTTTCTCTTGATATACTGTGATGTTCCTGAAGACAGTTATCACGTCTGCCGGTTCCTAACCTAAACAGATTTTTTTCTGTGCTACACTCTACTTTCAGGTTTATTTCACAAAGAACACCTGCGATGGCACCACTTCCTTTCTCCCTGTTACCTATCGGATGTGGCCCTAATTCCTTGTTCTCACCTGCGATGTTCTCTTCGCTCTCACTGCTTTCCCTTTGCCAATTCCTCCCACAGCAATGCGACATGGAACTTGTCTTCTCATGAACCCATCTTGGAAGAAATGAGTGGGGTTAAAATGATATAATATCTAACCCAGAACGTGAAAGGTTTGCATGTTTGGAGTTCTGTTAGCACTGTGGAAAAGAAAACAGAAGCATTTAAGATGGACAGACGAGCAGTTAAGAATGAGAGATGGTTCTGGTCTTTGAAGACGGGTATCACGAGCCCATCCTGTAAGCGTCTTTAAAGAATTTGGGAGGGACATTGTAGTCAGAATAGTTACACTTCTTTGAGTACTTACAACCGTCTATGGTGTTGAGAATTTGGAAAACTTGCCTAACAAATCTATACAGGCAGTAAGAAGACATAGGTTGTAATTCCAGGCAGTGTGAGGTCAGTTTTCAGCCTAAATCCCTACACCATAATGGACTTGCTATGTAAATTGACAACGTTAAGAAGCTCAAAATTCACAGCCAGACAGTATATGTTGTTAGTACCTATTCAAGCCGCTAAAATAGAGACTTTCTCCCATTCCAGTGCTGGAGATATTCTTCTCAGCTGTCCATAGGCTCAGATCTAAATGCTCATATGCATATTCAAAATCATTCGTGATATGGCTGTAATCTACCTGCCCAGTCTTACTTCCTCAAGTCACTCATATGAGTACTGAGCAAACCAAGTGCTGCACACGACTTCAGCTGTTCACCTTTGCTCATGTTATTCTCTTTGCAGGAAAATTCCTTCCTTCATTTATATACCTGGTACAACTTGACCAGTCCTTCAGGGCCCACCTTACATGCTGGCTCTCCTGAAGGCTCCCTTGTTTCACTCTAGAATTAACCCCATTTATTTGTAGCTGTGCCTCTGTTTTCTTTTTTCACATTCTGTGTTATTTATGCAAACACATACATAAATATCCCATATTAGGCTGTAAACACTTTGAATCCAAGGACAATGTAAATGGAAATCCTAAGAACTACAAACTGCATTACAAAAGGCCTAGTCCACGTAGGAGCTTTTGACCCTCCCTGGACTCCAGCGTGCTCCTGATGTCGCTGTCCCTCTGTATGCATAGGAAAGCCTCTCAGGGGAGTTGTCTATCCTGCCTCAATTCATACTGCTTCTTCTACCCATCAGAATGTCCCCTACTCATCTCAGAACATCTTGTTAAAGTCTCAGTGGCTTTTGCCGTCCTAGGCCAAAGACCAATTCTCTTTCCAAAGCCTATTCAGCCTCTTACCAGCACGTGATGCAGGTGTCTGCTCCTTCCATCCCGAAGCGCAGTCTGGTTTGGTTTCTGTCATGACACATTCTCTTTTACGTTTTCTCCCTGCTGAATTAGACGATCCTCTGCAAGTATCTGTTGCTTGTTTCTTTCCCTGGGTTCCAGTAGAAATGTTGGAAGTTTCCAGGTGTCAGTTATCAGTTCAAGGCCCTCTTCTCTGCTATGGCCGTTTGATCTAGTGACACTAAGCACTGAAGGCTGAGAACTCTATTATTCCAAGCACTCCACCAGTGTAGCCTAGGAAACCTTTCATGACCGTGCCACAATGTCTGTTCTACCCTGGGATAGTGACCTTTTTCATTCAGAAAGCCAGATCCTCTCTATATTCAATTCAAAGGTCTTATTTGACCATTTTCATTCAGAAAGCCAGGCTCTCTCTATATTCAATGGTTCAAGGTCTTATTTGACTGCAGGCCTGTAGAGATCTAATTGGAGAAATAAATGAAATAAGGAGAGCATAAAATATTTGTCCTTGTTGGTTTCTTCAATGATCGTCTCCCTCACAGAATGGCTTGAAAATGTACAATTGACAACAGCTCATCTGCTTTAAGGAACTCCACACTTAGTAAATCTTAGTAAAATCGAATGCAGGCACATGCTGTACTTTTTAAATCATGCAAATTAAATAAAATGTTCATTGCAGTTATGACGTTTTCACAACTTCTAAAAGATATGTGGTTGCTTGTGCAGAGCTGATTGTACTTATTATCCTTTTTGAGACTATAACTGTCAGTTTACCTAGCACTTGGGTTATTAAGCAGATTATTACCACAGTTTTAGAACTAACTATTAGCATGTATTTAGGAAAGACTATTATGTTTCACAATATGAAGCAAAAGAAATGGATTCATAATTGCAAATTAAGCTATGCTTTAAGGAATAAGATTTTTTTTGAGGAATTAACTAAAACAAATAATATTTTACGGATTTTAATTGCCAGCCTGATCACTTATTTTGAACACATTCCACTTTAGAAATCTCCAATGACTTCGTGCTTATCACATTCCAGTGGATTAGTGAGAAACCATTTAGGGAAAAGTCATTGAATGGTATTCGAAGATCCAAAAATAAAGAAAAAGAAATAAACTCAGAAGCCCTTAATTTAATCAGGAAATATTCACTTGGCATCTGTGGCTGCACAGAATTTGAATCTTGGTGCCACACGTCACCTGTGATTGGATATGCTGAGGAAGGGCGAGAAGGGCAATCTGCGGGCTTTACTCAGTTAAGAGCTCATGGGAGTTCCAATCAAAAATGAGTCCTTGCTGGTCCTAGTGTGATACACAGCTTGCTGGTGATGAGCATGTTACTGTTTATATAGACGAAGCATTTTGGGAAAGGTGCATAATTTGGAATAGACAGGTGTTTTGGAGCTTAGCCCCGTGTTAACATTGTAATTTTTTTCCAAAATTTTAAATTTCTCTGAGCCTAATGTTTTTCCAAGGTCACATAGAGATGATGAAGTATCACCCATGTACCCCTGGCATCTCATGTGGCATAGGACTAGAGCCTAAGAGGAAAGGAGCAGATTCTCTATAAAGGGATACATTCTTTATCCTTTTAAAGAATTTTCTTTAATTTAGTTAAATAAAGAATTAATTTTCTTTAATGTAGTTAACAAAAACCTGCTGAATCGCACATGAGCAGGGTAGGGTGCAGGGAGTCATAAAATTGTGGCAGGAAGGTTGCTGCTAATGTACCCTTCTTTGGCCATGTTTTATCTCTGAGAGAGAAAAGAAAGAAAAAGAAAGGAAGAAAGGAAGACATGAAGAAGAAAGAAAGAGAGAAGGAAAGAAAGAAAGAAAGAAAGAAAGAAGAAAGAAAAGAAAGAAAGATGAAAGAAAGAAAGAAAGAGAAAGAAAGGAGGGAGGGAGGGAGGAAGGAAGGAGAATAGATTAGATCACTTTTTCTCAAATACTGTTATTCAAATGCCTATGGCCAATGAAGAATGAATGTCTGATGGAAGATGTAAAACTGTTTACCAATGCATGCATAGATTTTTAAAAAAGTGTCCTGATAACTACTAAAGTTAATTTGCATTTAACTTCATCATATATACTACTTTTAATATGAAATGATTCTTCAAATTATTCCAAACTAAAAGATTTGAGTTTATCTTCCCTCAGAGGCTTTGGGGAAGAACTCATGTTTCACAGAGATTTTTTCTGCAGTGCTTCAGACCACCCCCTAGAATATAGCCATGTGCCCACAGGGTTTATATTTCTAAATTTGAGAAACACTACGTGAGAAGATTTCTAAGTCCTTTCCCAGCTCTAAATTCTGTTCAGTTTATGTGTGGAGAAAACATTAAAATGAAACCCAATGGAAGATTAATGCCTTAGTGGAAAGGTGTAATTTAAAGGATCACTTGAGCTGGAAACGAGGGTGGGTAGGAAGTAATTAACAACAACAAATTACATCCTCTCAGATGGCACAACCAAGGGATATTTCTAAAGTAAGCCTGATTGAAATGGATATTACCTGATGTAGTAAAACATGACCACAGGCTTTGTTTTGTTTTATTTTATTCGTCCAATAAACCCTAAGCTGTCAGATAATCTTGAAGGAAATCTGTATACCACTTTATGGAAAATTTCAATGTAAAGAGAAGTAAAAATGACATAGCAGGATATATAACTTGAAACTAAGTCTGTGTCTTTTTTATGAATAAAGCCGAGCTAGCTGTTGGATCACTGATGTGTTTTTCCAGCAGGGGTTCAACTCTGTTTTCTAGACAAATTTTCCAATAAGTTAGGTAATGGAGTAGGCCCTGTGTTATCATCTAATAAAGGAAACGTGAAAGTGATGCAGTTTTTAAATATTTTTCTCATTTGGAAGGTAGAGTGGGGAAACTATGGGTATAGTGTCAGAGTTATAATAGAAACATGCATGACATGTGACAAAAGCCCCTAAGTTTAAACTAGGTTACTGTACTTGGAGGAGAGGTAAGATTTGTTCAAAAAGGACAGATTATAGGTTGAAAGTTGAAAGAATTTGTGGAATCTAATAAAGTATTAAACTACTGTTTATGGGTAAAAAAGCTTTCCAATAAAAGGGAACAGATTATGCAAAGTATGTAAGAAATATTTCTCAAAATAATTACGGCCTATCATACTTGGTAAAGTCTAACTTTTGAAATATTGCTGATATAAGGTGCATATAAAAATGAATATGAGGCCAGAGAGATAAGCAAAAAAGTCCTAGATTACACACAGGCTCTCTTAGGAAGTTAGTAATTTTAAAAATTGAAGCAATATGCTGATATTTATCTTTGGAAAGATCACTTGGGAAACACAGAAGATACTCTTTGGAAAGGGGTCTTTAAAAGACATTGTTCAGTGTTTAGGCAAGCCACAATAATCAAATGGATAGAAGGATATAAAAATATGGGCCAACTTTATAATTCTTTCGAGCTGAATCAATAAAGCCTGGAGACTAGCTCGATGTGAAGGATGACATCAATGAAAACCAAGCGCTATGTGACCACAATGTGTCCAACTTGCTCACTGGTATAGACTCATAATTTAAAATAATCTTTAACTCACAATAAGCCCTTAGTAATATTTGTTAATTAGATTGAATAATAAATGAGGAAACAATTTGTATACATTTTGATATTTACAGAGGGAGTGTGAGGTGAAGAGTTATGGGAAACTTGGAAGAAGTTGTTCAAGAAACAGGCAGAAATAATGACCCAGAAGGTTCCAGTTTTGGTAACAGTGAAGTGAGTATGTAACACACTCTGTAGCAGGTAACGACAAAATCTCTGAACAAAACACTTTTGAAAACCCAACTACTTGTAAGTACTTGAAAGGGAACTGAAGCGAACAGGATATGGAAGTTATCTGACCATTGAAAGAAGGAAATGGAATTGGGTAAGATCCATGTTTATAAATTTTTTACCTGAAGAAAACTTTCCACTAAGGGCAATGTTGAAAATAAGACTCAAGAAGTAACTAGGGCTTTAGAGGTCAGGGGAAGGAGAATTACGCCAACAGAGAAGCTGAAAACTGAGGGTGGGGATGCAAAATAGGAGAGAATTAAAAAGAGGGAGTTCTCAAATCTCCATATAAACTCTTCTCACAGCACTAGCTAACTATTGAGCTGTGCATGTGGATGGGGACTCAGGATATCAGTGAGAAACTTCAGTTGATGGTTAAAATACTGGAGTAAATATGTCAACTGCTACCTTTCATGAGAGAGATAAAGGTCTGAGTTTGAATCCTAGCAAATTAGAAGACCTTGGTACACCCCAGGCTTATCAATAAAATAGAATCGTTTGGACCAAATGTGACTTCAAGTGTTTACAATTCCAAAATTCTATGCCAATAATTTACTAGTCTGCAAAAAGAAAAACTGTACTCCCAGTGGAAGAGAACAGTCTCTATAACATATCCATGATGAACATATGAGGAACAATTACTAGGCATCAAAGAAACCTGAATATACAACCCATGTTTAAGAAAAATCCATCAACAGAGAGGGATTCCACCAAGATGGTCGAATAGGAACAGCTCCAGCACAAAACAATTTTGTGGGTCAATAAAAACTGATAGAATTCATTGCCAGTAGTGTTTCATATGAAGAAATATTTAAAGATCTGTTTAGGTTGTGGGTATATGGCACCAAACGGAAGCTAGAGACTCAGTTTCATAGCCAGGAATGAAAAAGACATTCTTCTGGTCTTCTCTTAATATTTTAAAAACACAGTTTACTGTTGAAAATAAAGTATAACATTTTGTTGTGGAATTTATAATGTATATAACTGTAAAATATATAATAACAATGTTAAAGAGAACAGGAGCGTTTTTTAAATTATATTGTTTCAAGGTCTTATATGTTACATACAGTAGCATAATATTAATCCCAAGTAGATTATAAATAAACAAAGGATGTATAATTCACACCTGGATAACTCCAATAATACAAAAAATCTACAGCTGAATGTCTTTAGAGGACTATAAAATAAAATATTACAAATGTCTTATTTCTCCAAAATAGACAAAACAGGAGAAGCAGGGAAGCAAAATTTATGGGAAAAATAAAAAACAAATAGCAAAATGATAAACCTAAACACAATCATATCAATAATTACATAAAATATAAATGAAAAAGTTCCCATATTAAAAGAGATTCACAGATTGTATAAAAAACAAAAACAAGATCCAATTCTTCAAAATATGCAATTTAAACATAAAGCCAAGAAGAGTTTCAAAGTGGAAAAGGGGAAGAGGTGGGGGAGATACAGCATATTAGCAATTAGCGTAAGAATCTGGTATGTCTATGTTAACCTCAAGTAATTTTGTTGGTTTTATATTGCGTCTATAACAAATTGCTACCAATTTAGTGGCTTAAAACAACATGAATTTATTTTTTCAAGATTCTGTTGATTAGAAGTTTGACATAGGCTAAAATTAAGTGAAGGTAGGGTTGCTTCTTTTTTCTGATTCTCTGGGTGGGAATCTTTCTTCTTGACTATTCCAGCTTCTAGAGATTATCCATGTTCCTTGACTGATTTTCCTCTATCTTCAAAGCCAGCAACTTTGCCTTCCTCTGCTCATTGTTTTAGAATCACATCTCTCTCTGAATCTGAAGTCACTGGGAAAAGGTTCTTCAATGTCAGTGACATGTGAAAAGCCTGGGACCACCTTATAACACAGGACAATTTCTTCATCACAAGTTTCTTAATTTTGTTGCTTCTGCAAAGTCCCTTTTGCCATGTAATGTATTCATAGGTTCTTCGAATCATATAACAGTCATACATGAATATGTACTTAATAGTGGAGATAGATGAAGCAAAAATCAACAACCTGAATTAAAGAGAGATATAGACAAATTTACAAATATAATGAGATATAAATGTAACACCCCTTTCTCAGTGATTGATAAACAACTAGGTAAAAAAGCATTAATATTACAAAAGATATAAGCAAAATTACAATCTTGACCTAATTAATATTTATAGAATAGTACACATAACAACTGCAGAATAAACATTCTTTTAAGGGCACATTCAGTGTTTGTTGAAATAGATCATATCTTGGACTATAAAATAAGTCTCAATGAACCTCAAGATGAAAGTCTTACAGAATGTATTTTCTGATTTTCAAGACAATCATTAGACATCCATAAAAATATGATATTTATTTAAAAAAACCAAATAGTAGGGAATTAACAAGCTTCTAAAAGCCTCATTTTTCAAAAAAATACCCACAACAGAAATTTAAAAATAATTTCAACCAACTGATAATTAAAAGAATCATAAAATTCAGCTAAAGCAATTCTTAAGGAAATGTATATTTTTAAATAATTAATAGAAAAATTAAAAGATTTTAAAAAATCTAAATTTTTACCATAAGAACCTAGATTAAAAAAGAAAAAAAAAAACCCATAAGTGTATAAAATGTGGGGAATACCAATAAGAGCAGAAATACAAAACAAGAAAATAATATAGAATTTTAACAAAGTCAAATGTTTACTCTATGAGAGTGAGATTAAAAAAAGAAAAAAAAAACCCATAAGTGTATAAAATGTGGGGAATACCAATAAGAGCAGAAATACAAAACAAGAAAATAATATAGAATTTTAACAAAGTCAAATGTTTACTCTATGAGAGTGTGAATAAAATTAATATCCCTAAACCATCCGGATCAATAAAAACATTATCAGAACACAGATTATGAAAAGGATGTGAAAAGGGTGGATATCCATCACATCAGACAGACAATAAAAACATCATAGGGAATACAAAAAAAAATACCAATAAATTAGACAAATATAAACATAACAGGCAAATTATTTGAAAAGAATATAAAAATTGATAAAATACACAATAGAACATATGAATATCTCTGTATTTTTTAAGTAATTGATTTTATAATCAAAGGCCTTATTATTCAAAAAGGCTCCGGACCCAGGCGATTTTACTGGTAAATCATGGCAAACATTTTAGAAAGAAATAATATAAATTTTATGCAAAGTTCCTTTCAGAAAATAGCAAAAGATAAAAGCTTCACTACTAATTTCATACGACCAGAATGACCCTAAGCAGAAAAACCTGAAAAAGACATAAGAAAGGAAAATCACTGGCAATTATCTCTATGGCCCTACTTGTAATAAACACTTAAGGAAAAATTTGCAAGTCACAAACAACTAGATAAAACAATGTTAATATATCCTGATCAAGCAGAAAAGAAATATCTGTTCCCAAACATCTTACACATAAATGTTCACGACAGTTTCATTCATAATGTTCCAACATTAAAACAAATCAAATGCCCATTAATATAAAAATGGATATAAAATTGTGGTATATTAATAAAATTGAACTTTATTCAGCAACAGAAATTATGAACTATAAAAACAGAACAATATGGATGATCCTCAAGAGCATTATTCTGAAGGAAAGAAGAGTGGCCCCAAAGAGTGTCCATCATAAGTTTGAAACTTTGTATGAAGTTCTATAACAAGCAAATCTAAGCTGTGGAAAAGAAAATGTTTCCTTATGCGTGGGGGATACGTATCTAAGAAATCTTTAGGTCTTTATTACTCTTATGATTACACATATACATATTTTTCAAAACATCAAATTTTGCATTTAGCATCTATGCATTTCACTGTATGTAAATTTTCCCTTAATTATGACAAATATATCGGCTTAGAACTTTGAAATATAATCTTGGCTGAAAATTGCAAAATGTGCACACTTTCATTATAGTTGAAACATGAGTTCACTCAACAGAAGTGTGCAAAATATGTGAAACGTGGCTGAGATCCCTGGAGAACACAAATATTGAAGGATGGTGAAAGAAGTGATGGCTTAAAAAAGATTAAGAACAAAAGTGCTAATTATAGAAGAAATAAAGTGGTAAGTCAAATCATATTGACATTAAGAACTTCTCTTTTTTAAAAAAAAAATTAAGTTCCGGGATACATGTGTTGAACTTGCAGGTTTGTTACATAGGTATTTATGTGCTATGGTGGTTTGCTGCACCCACCACCCCTTCGTCTAGGCTTTAAGCCCAGCATGCATTGGGTATTCGTCCTAATGCGCTCCCTCCCCTTGCCCCCATCCCCCAACAGGCCTCCGTGTGTGATGTTCCCTTCCCTGTGTCCATGTGCTCTCATTGTTCAACTCCAACTTATGAGTGAGAACGTGCAGTGTTTGGTTTTCTACTCCTGTGTTAGTTTGCTAAGGATGATGGTTTCCAAAAGACATCACTGGGAGAGAGACAAAGGAACCCATAGAGAGGGACAAGATGAGGCAGGTAGATACATGAATAGATGAAAGACAGATGGTGTCTTCGTCTGGCTGTGTTGCTATAAAGGAACCCTGAGGCTGGGTAATTTATAATGAAAAGAGTTTTATTTAGCTAACAGTTGTGCGGACTACACTAGAACCATGGCACTGGTATCTGCTTCCGGTGAGGGCTTCAGGCTGCTTCTGCTCATGGCAGAACGTGAAGTGGAGCTGGCTGTGCAGAGATCACATGGAGAGAGAAGGCAAGCAAGAGGGGGCTGTTGGGCTGTTTCAACAATCAACTCTCCCAGGAAATAAGAGTAAGAACTCACTCGTCCTTACCAGGGAGGGAATTAATCTATTCTTGAGGCACCTGCCCCATGACCCAAACACCTCCCATTAGGCCCTGCCTTGGGGTCATATTAAAACATGAGGTTTGGAGCAGGCAAATATCCAAACCATCACTGATGGATAAATATAGATGGATAAATCGTTAGATAAGTAAATGCAATGCTATGAAAAATTTGCACTCAGAACCTATAAAGAATTTCTAAAATCAATAAAAAGAAAGACAACTCAATAGAAAAAAATGAACAAAACACTTGAACAGGCATGTCATGTAATAGGCAATTCAAATCACCAACATATTGAAAGATACTCAACTTTGTTAGTCATCAAGGAAATTTAAATTGAAACCACAGTGCAAAACCACTTCTATGTACCTCTGAACCACTTCAGAGTGAACTTAACAACAAAAAAGATGAAAGTACCAAGTGTTGATGAGGATGTACAGCAACTAGAACCAGAACTTTCCTATATTACTGGCAGGTTCATAAATTGGTACAAACTCATTGGAGAACCCTATGTAAGTATTTGCTAAAGTTAAACATACACCAGCTCAGTTTTCACCCTGGAGAGAGGCTAAATGGAAATATGTACATGTGTTCATAAAAAGATTTGCATTAAAATGTCTGTATCACACTATGCAACCTGGAAACTAGCCTAGTGCCCATCACCAATAAAGTGAGTAATTACACTGTGATATATTCCCATTAAAATATTGTACAATAATGAGAATCAAAATATGGATGATTCTCACAAACAAATTGTTGAGCAAATGAAGCTCAACAGAAAAGATGAAGTACTGTTTAGTTCCAATTACATAAAGCATAAGAACATAGGGTGGTGGTCTTTGTTGCTGGAAGTCAGGAGAGGGGACTCTGAGGGGAGATGGCAGTTACTGGCTGGAAAAGGCATTTAAGGGCTTCTGATTTGTTGGTCACTTACCATGTCTTCCTCTGAGTTCTGGTTTCATGTATACATTCAGTTTCTGAACATTCATTTAACTCTTTGCTCATGAAATGTACTTTGCTGTATGCATGCTAGACTTCAAAAGTTTTAAGAAGAGACGGGAAAAATCCAGACTGAGAGTCATCCAGGGAACTGACAGAAGCCATTTATTTTAGATAGACAGCCAAATATGTGTGCCTGTTAACTATGAATCTTTGAATGTAACGATGTTGCTGAATCTACATGTATAAGCTTAGTAATAAAGAAATTAAAATTATGTAAATTTATTAAATGCAGCAGGTGAAGGCTTGCTGAGGAAAGGGAGGAAGTGAGAATCTTTGCTGTACTATGTGCTCTGCCTCATTAATGATTTGCCAATCAGACGATTGAATTATTCTGCTCATTACATAGGTGATGCAATGAGGCTTTAAAAATGAAGTGTTTTGGCGAGGCTCATGTAGGCTGGTAAACCATGAGACAAATACGTGGTTCTGTACATGACATTAAATCCCATTCTTGATGCATTCTCCAAAGCAACCTTCTTCAATGTACAAACAAGAATTTTATTATTTTGTTTAGTGGAAATATCCAAATATTTAGATGTATAAATTAAACAAATATGTATCTCTAATAAGACACTGAAATTATGGAATATCAACAGTAAACTACTTATATTTCTTAAAGATGGATGATTTAAAAGCCAGTTTCAAATTAATATTTTTAATTGACTAATCATAGTTGTATATTTTTATGGGATACAAAGTGATGTTTTGACATCTATATTCCATGTGGTGTGATTAAATCAAGCTAATTAACATATTCATCATTTCACGTATCATTTTCTGAAAATCAGTTGAATCATTTGAAATTTACCCTTATCTATCCTGAAATACACAATAGAATATTATTAACCACACTCAACTTGCTGTTCAATCTCACAAACTTATTATTTCTAACTGAAACTTTATATCCTTTGACCAAAATCCCTCAATTGTACTCCTCAACCTCCACTCCCAGACCCATAACAACCATTTTACTTTCTACTTCTATGAGTTTGACTTTTCTGGATTCCAAGTATAAGTGAGATGATGAAGTATTTGTCTTTCCATGTATGGCTTATTTCATGAAGCATGTCTTCCAGGTTCATTCATCCTGTCTTAAATGATACAATTTCTTCCCGTTTTTAAGGCTGAATGGTATTCCGTTGTGTATATACCATATTTTCTTTATCTGTTTGTGAACTGATGGACACTTAGGTTGATTGCATATCTTGAATATTGTGAGTAACGTTGCAAAAAACATTGGCTGCAAAAACACTGAAGTTCAGATATCTCTTTGATATATTGATTTCAATTTCTTTGGATCCAGACTTGGGATTGCTGAATCATACAGTAGTTCTATTTTTGGTTTTCAAACTAAAGGGCTTCTACATAATAAAGGAAATAAATAACAGAGGGAAGAGACAATGCACAGAGTGCTAGAAAACATTTACAAACCATACATCTTCTAAGGTGTTAACACTGAGAATACTAAATTCAATAACAAGAACAAAATTCAATAACAAGAAAGCTAATAACCTTACTGAAAATGACCAAAGGATCTGAACAAACATTTCTCCGAAGAAGATGTACAAATGACCAATAGATTCATGAAAAAAATCTCAGCATCACTAATTATAAGGGAAATGCAAATTATAACCACAATGAGATATCACCTCATACACATTTAAGCTTTTATCAAAAAGACAAAAGATAAGTTTTGGTGAAGATGCAGAGAAATGAAGATTCTTATACACAGTTAGCAAAAATGTAAATTGATACAACCATTATGGGAAGCAATATGGAGATTCCTTAGTAATCTAAAAATGGAACTACATTTTTTAAAATTTAGAGAAGTTGAGAAAAAAATACATATTCTGAAAAAAAATCAGAAAGAAGTTTGCACATAGTTGCTCATGTTTCATGTATTTTCATACAAAACCAGAATTTTCCGATGAAATTAAGAGGATGACACGCTTATTTAAATTTTTTATTTTTTATTTTTGTGTTATATATTAGGTATATATATTTATGGGGTACATGAGATATTTTTGAAACAGAGATGCAATGCATAATAATCACATCAGGGTAAATGGTATATCCATCACCACAAGCATTTATCCTTTCTGTTATAAATAATGCAATTATGCTCTTTTTGTTATTTTTAAATGTACAATTAAATTATCATTGTATATAAATAATAATATATATCCTAACATAAAGTACCTCCTAACCACCAAACCCTATATAACTCATATATATATATGAGATATATATATATATATGGATATTTCTGAGATATATGTATATTTATCAGTATGTATATATATACTATATATATGTATATGTGTCTATCTATATATATATATATAAATATGCACACACACACACACCCCCCGACACAAATATATACACATACATATCAATGGTTCTCTATTTCAATTGCATAGCCAAATAAACTGAGGACTAGATGAGTTTTAAAAATACTGTTGCTTTGGCCAAAGATAAGCTGTTCTGATTTAATTTCAGTAGAGGAGCAGTCAGTTGGTTTGAAAACACTAGTTTACATGCTGAGAGGGAGAAGATGTAAGAATCTCTTCGTTGTGAGATGATTCACAAATGCTTTCTATGATTTTTTCTAAGACTGACTAAGGTAGATAGGTTGTCCTCATTTCCTACACACATTCTGTTCTAGGTCGCTCCAAAGTCCATAGTCTTTCCACTCTACGTGTTTTCCTGCCTTATTTTTAGTTCCCCTCTTGTGAGGTTTCTCTCTCACACCATGACACATGGCATCTTTGTGTCTTCACACTGCTGTTGGAACGTTTTTATGCACTATCATTTGTTTATGGCATATATGCAAAAAATGCAAGGAGATATCTTGTCAATCTTGTGTCTGTCACTCTCTTTCTCGGTCATGCTCCTGATCTTCAAGCATTCCCCCTGCATAGGGCCTGTCTCTTCTGCCTACAGACATTGCATAGTAAATGCTATATCCTGGACGGGCCCACTCTTTGCTTACAGTCACATCGGACAAAGGGATTCTAGCCTTATTAGCATCTCCCACATACCAGAGAAGTTGCAACCATGGCAGCATTTTCCCAAATCTCTACGTCCTACCTCAAGTCTTGTATACTCAACACTTGTTCTTCTATGAAGAAATCAAACTATTTTTCCTGAAGCATTTCCTTCCTCTCCCCTGCCCCAGCACTGCCTCCCACTTGCAGGGGCTCCTGAGGTTCTGTCCCTTGAATGTAGTCTGAGGTGGCTCCTTTTCAACTTGTTGGTGGGGTCACTTTGAGATGGCAGAGATTTTTGTCTTTTTCTCACTGTTTTTTGTCTGATTTCCATGGAGAATGGAGATTTGAAGAATTAACTTCTCCACCTTCCTCCATAAAAAGTTCTCCACTCAAACTTTCTAGCCCTCTACAATTGGGAAACACCTTTACTGCCTCTCCAGCTAGTGGTTCCTTCCCCTTCCTACCCGCACCCCTTCCCAGTGCACACTGTGTTCCCCTTCACTGCCCTCTCCTGCTCACTCGCTGGCATTTTTTCTAGCCCCTCGTCTGGTTGAAGGATTTGTCCACAGCCTCCTCTTGCTACTACAATAAATAACTTGCCCTTTGGCTTCTGAGACGCCGGGTTCTCCTGGTATTTTTTTTCTTCTCAGACACATTTGATAGGGAATTATTTTTCTTTTTCAGCTCCTCTTCCTTTCTCTTCCTACTTCCTAAATATAGGAACCACAACTGTCCTCCAGTGTATGCATAATCAAGTATCATCCTTTTAAAGAATAACTTATCTTTGTCTCTGCCTAATTTCTGTTCTCAAAATCAGCCTGGAAATCCCATCAACTAATAAACATCTGGCTATCATGTCCCTCCTGCCCGGCACACTCAATGTGACTAAGCCGGAGCTCATCATGGTCACCCCCTCCATCCTTTCCTCCCTGTGCAATTTTCTTCTGACAGTACCATTATAGTCACCTAACTTTGAACACTTTCTCATTCTTTTATGTTTTCTCCAAACGTTTGACCTGTCACAAACCTGCAACGATTCCATTTTGGCATATTCCTCTTGTTGAGTCAGTTTTTCCATGCTACCCTTGTGTAGCCTCCTTCCCTCCTGCAAGGTTTAGAAAATCCTAAAATTGGCTCCCACACTCTCCATCCTCTGGTGTTCTGCTCGTTGTTGCTACCTTAACATTTCTTTATAACAGTTCTAATCATGTTACTCCTCAGCTCCAAGCCTTTGCAGTAGGTCGAGCATCCTGCAAAGCAGGCTCTGAGATCTTTAGTGTGCAGGATGTTTATTAGGGACTGTCTTTAGGAAGCACCATGGACAGGTGCTAGGGAGTGGGGTAGGAGAGAGCACGGGGAGGAGCCAAGATGCAACACAGGCTGACACCAGCCTTGGCTGGCCTGCAGGGAGCTCTGAATCTAAAACGGCCCTTCAGAGTTGTCTCCTATTGGGCTCAGAAAGCCAGACCTTCTCTCTCCACTCTGGTCGGTCACTGATCTTCGGTCAGGAGCCCTGCAGCCCAGGCAATCCCTCAAGGGGCTGACAGCTGGAGGCTCTGCCTGCTCCCTCCTAGAACACTTTTCATTGCAGGGATATCTGGGGCTGCTCATCTAAGTGAACGCTGGAGTTCTCTAAGGCTCCCTATTACCTACAGGCTATAATTCCAGCTCCTTAACCTGAAATTCATGAGTGCCCACAGCCTGATGCAAATAGCCTTCCAGTTTCACTTTCTAAGTCTCTACTTTTAAAGTCTTTGTTGCCATCATGTTGAGTTTGTTTTATATTCCTTCCATGTGACACATACTTTGTAATCTCTGTGATTTACTCAGGATTCCCACTACGGTAAAATTCTCCAGTTAATCATTTTGTTTTCTCAACAACAACCCCATCTTTCGAAGTTCATCTCGCGTGACCATCTGTCTAAATTCCTCCCTAAAATTCCCAGCTTGAAATTGTCTCTTCTTACTGTTATCTCCAGGTAAAACTCGTGTGCTCTTAGGAAAATACTAACAACAAGACCAATGTCTCGTGTTCACTACCATTATCAGTTCACGGCCATTACCATTTTGCCGTTGTACTGAATAGGAGCCTTCTGTTTCCCATGCTACAATAGGTGCTGACCAATCTCTAGTTACAAAACAGTCCTTGATGCCCTATTTCTCTAACAAATCCAAAAGCTCATTGCATGTAGCCTGACATAACTTTGCACGTTCAGCAGTATGCAGCCCAATGCTTCACTTGGAGGGCCCAATGCTTGACTTGGGGGGCCCAATGAACAGTAGTTTTCTGAATGACTCAATGTTTAAATAAATATTATCCAAGAATGTGTCACAATATGGCTTTCTCTCTTGTTCTAGTGCTGGCTTGATAGAAAAGAACCCTTGATGACTTCCTGAGAAGCTCTAAGAAGGTGTGATGGAACGTCGGATTTTAAGTTTGTAACCTTCCACAGCATTATACACTTTGATTACAGCCTTCGTGAAAACAGCCGTAATCTCAGATATAAAATTTGAGCATGTCTAAATGAGCTCCACCTTTGTCAAGAGGGAACAAATATAGTCCATTATAAAGGTAAGTTTTCTTGCAGCTCATCTGTGTGCCCTGAAACAGTGAGGACAGAAAGTTGGGGAGAATATACATGTGGAGACAACTGTGCTTTAATTGCAGAGTGTAGAATCTTCCTAGTGTAATGAGTGGAAATATCCTTTCAACTTTTAATATTTAAATCCTACTGTTCTTGCTCAGAGAATCTTTTGAGTTTCCTTGAAGGAACAAACAACAGCTCAATTCCTTGAGCACAAAGAACACATTTGATTTGAGAAAGCCTATTTTACTCTTTGTTCTTCAGCCTGCCAACTCCTGTTTTTCCTCTGAGAAAGAGAGCTTAGAACCTGCGAGGTAAGATGCTAAAATGATTAATTAATGAGGAAGCATGTGAAGTGGGGAAGGTGGATAAAAAATCAGCCGGAAGAGGGACAGGATTTAAGATAATATTAGTAAGTTTGTTTTGTACTGTAAAGTGAAAAATAGCATGCATCAATTATGCATGCTGTTGCTGCATTCTTATGCAGCAATGAGCTTAATCAAGTTTATGCCATTATAAACTGTAAAAAATGGCTTATTTTTATGTGGGGAAAATTGATCATTTCTCAAGGTACAAACATATCTCTAAAATCTCCTTTGATCTTCAGGAGTTTTTCTTCGTGTTCACTAGGAAAAGGTGATTTTTTCCTCAACTAGTCCTTGCTTTCATTTCTTCCTTCAGAAAGGCCCTTTCTATGATTCTTATTAATCAAATGTGATGCTGAGCATTTTCTTAATAGTACAGGATATCCTACAAATAATAGATCAATAGAACAGTGTGAGTCCACTTTATCATTTAATGAATCCTCAGGAAAAAGAAAAATATATGTAAATTTAATTTAATCAAGTTTCTAGATTATAATTTGCCTTTGACTATAACAAACTATTTTTATAAATTTCTTTAAAAATCACTTTATCTTGTGTTTTCAAACAGCTAAAAATATTAGCAGTTTACAACTTTCCTTCTTCTTTAGCAGTGGAGTTTATAAAATAGCTACAATTAGTGTGATCATTAGAAAAGGAAAGGGAAAGAAGTTGCACAGGGCCAAGTTATATCCCAACTAGGTTTTAAGCAGCAAGTAATTAGCACAGGGAGACTGGTGCTCTTATAAGTCTTTAATTACAGCTTCAGCAACCTGGGGAAGCAAAGCCTCTCACCGTGTTCCAGGGAGCCACAGTGGAGATTGCCATCCTGTGAATTAGTAAGTGCTTAAGTATAATGCCAGCCTAATCCCCTGCATTGTAAAATGGGCTATCAGTGCAGTTTTGCTCCGTTATTCAACATTACACGTGAGGTAACTTTAAATGTGATTCACTGAAAAATCAAGGTTGGTAAAAGACTTTATGTAATGCCAGTATTTATTTGTAAAGCCAGGAACACTAACTTTTACTAGTCCATGTAGAGAGTCAAATGTAATATTTAAACATAAATATATGACTTTAAATTGACCAAATGCTAAAAATCTTACAGAATTGTCTTGAAATGAGGTAACATGAAGACGTGTCAATAAGGCATACACACATATGCATATGTATAAACATATATATATATATATATACACACACACATATATACACTTATCTATATAAATGCATAATGGCCATAAAAGATAAATAATATGAAATCCACTTTGCTCTAAGCTCCTTCTGCCATCTTGTTAAGATACAATCTTATGTCTGAGTTTCACTAGCCACTAGGACAGCCTTTCTTTCCCTTTTCCTCCCTCTTCATCTGTCTATTTCTGTCAGCAAAACATATATTTTTACTTTGACAGTGGGGATGCTGTTTATGTTCTATGCTATTTTATGATGGTGTTTATGTCTTCCAAGTTTCGTTTACAGATTGGCTCTCAGTGTGAAAAACTGATTCACAGTTTTTGCACTATTATTTCTCCAGTTATGAAATGAAATATAGGAGACTTACAGCTGCAAACAGAAGAACCAAAATAATAATCATTGAAAGTTGTGAATGAGCAGGGCAGTGTTCTAAGTAAGCTAAATGTCAATATCTTACAATATAATTAGCATGTATTTTTATGACATTATTAAAAAGATATGGGTTCAAACATTAAAGGAAGATGGAAAGTAATAATTCTTCTCAAGCACTTTGTGTTGGGATGTGCAATAAGGGATAAGGAATGGGTCAAATGTCCACTTCCGGTATGTTTTCTGTAAACCCTGTGACATGATTTTGAATTCTACCAGTTGCATATACTTTTGCCTGCATAAAATATCAGTGGTGGGTTAGATGAGAGGATAAAGAGGCAATTTCTTGGAGGTTTGTGTTTGCATCTCCTCCCATTTTCTCCTTCATTGTTCATGTACCTTTGGTGCTGAGTGACAAAGGACACATACTGGCCCTATAATTTAGTGACACATCCCTGAGAGATCAGAGAGGGCAGTAGACAGCTTATTTTAGTCATTGTTATATTAAGGTGCTAGCAAAAACTCAAGTAAACATGGAAGCTACTGAAAGATATATAAATACAATACTCTGAACCTACATTCAGCTTTCCCTGATTCACTTTCCCTTAACCAAATTCCAAAAATGCCCTCAGTAACTATCATGCCATACAATGTGAAGGGAAGTGTGAAGAAGGCACTTCAGAGTAGAAAGGCAGAATCTCAACTCAGAATAATGAATATGTTATATTTTGGCAAATTTTAGGAAACATGTGGGCATGTCAGCAAGTTGCTAGGATCCACCCTTGAAGGCCTTGGAAGGAACCATACAAGTGAGACCTTCTGAAGTGCCGGGATCATTGGCTTCAGTAACTCCGCCAATGGAGACCAGCGGTAAGAATTTATAGCCATGGTGGGAAATGAAGTGCAGAGAACACACTGACTCAAACAGTTTTATATATCTGGGAAAGAGCAAGAAAACGTTCTGAAGAAAGTTTGGTCTTCTCCAACAAGTGGTCACTACACAATATAACCCAGTGTCTTCTCTGTTATATGTCCAGATAACAGAGTATCTGCCACCATGTACAGTTTGCTCTTCTCTACTAACTTTCATCTACAAATGGCAATTTCTTCAAACATTAGTCCCTGCAACTCTGACTTCAGTTCAACAAATTTGGATTTTCATGTATCAGGTATAAAAAATTATTTCAACTTATTATGGAACTTGCCAGCCAATGTGTTAGTTTCAGCAACTGTTCCATCTTTGTTCAGCAGATTGTGCAATTACACAAAGACTTCACTGCAATGGATTTCTAGTCTTATCTAGAAAAGGAAGGATAAGACGTAGGGCATCACCTTGTGCTGGTGGTGGTGATACGGGGTCCTTGAAACAAGGGAGGTCTGAGCCAGTAGGGATCTAATCAATGAACACCAGAGCCATTCAATGATTACGTGCTCTCTGAGGTATAGTTTCAGCCACAAAAAAAATCAGAAGTAGATTCAATCTTCTATACACCTACACTGTGTTGTTATTAACCCATCCTTGATTAAGACATTGAATATGGGTGTGGCATTACTGCAGATTATACTATAGTCAACTGCAGTGCCTACACTGATTAAATGCTGGGCTAGGGTATTTCTTTTAAATGATTGTGTGACTTTCAGCCTGCCACTTGATCTATTCAATTCCTAATATGTGGAATAGCAAACTATGAATAAATGATTTTTAAGGCTTCATGTGCATCTCTGACATTCTACCTCTGACCTCTGGTCAATGTCTTATGCTCAAATAATGTTCTTAATATAAAGTACAGTATCTTTCTTACATCAAGAGTCAAAGAAGAAAATAAAGAGTAGGGGTTTTATTTCAAATCTTGAGTACTCATTGCTTCTCGGAGCATACTGCCTAATTTGCAGAAGGCTGTTAATGATATGTAATCCATGTGCATATTGAGGGTGTCAAATGAAGAGACAGTGTAACGTGCCCAGCACAACCTCTCGTTCCTTTGTTTAATTATTAGTTATCATCATCGTCGTCATCATCACCATTGCCATTATTGTACCAATCAACTTAAGAATTGTTCTTCAGTACAAATATAGCTGAGGCGAACAGCAGATCCTGTACATGTCAGCAATAGAAGACAAAGGTTTTGTCCAAGCAGCTGGGCAGCCGTAACGCAGACGATTTTATGCCCATCTCTCTAGTCATCCTTGGGAATGCAAATAAAGATGAAAGAAAACCACTTCCTTCCTGGGCTCACTCATCTGTGGAAATGAACTTCCATTCTCTCTTACAATTAGTTTCACTCTAAAATATGATAATTCTTTGAAGTCGCACCAAGAAAGGAAATACGGCATGCTCCATGTTAAGCAAAGGAAATACACGGTGCTGCCTGAGACATTAATCTCATTTGCTCTGCACCTGATTTTTCACCTGATTTTGCAGCAAAGCTCTGTGCTAAATCTCAAGCAATTTGGCTCAGCAAAGTAGATTAGTTAGAGCCAATGCAAAGCTCTACCTTATAACTTTCTTTCAGTAAAAGTGATACTCAGATATATAGTTCAAGGCTTGGACTGGAAACTGAGATGGTCTGCTGTTTCAGCTCTAAGAATCTTAGACGCTAATAAAGGCAAGTGAAACAGGTAACTGTGGCCTGGGCTCTTACTCTGAAAACATTTAAATCTTAAATAACTTTTACACAGTCAGTGCCATTTCTCCCACAGGGAAATCTATTGTGGAAAGGTCTAACGAAAAGTGGGTTGGATGAAAGGTGAGAAGATTGTTATGTACATCTATTCGGTGCTGCAAACATGCTTTTTCTAAGAACTCTCTTCCAAGACTTAACTGAGCTGCTATTGAATAGTGTGGTTCAGTGTGAGACTCATCTGGAACTGGAGTGAATTCACAGCCAAGAGTTTTATCAGAATCTTTTGCTGTCTTGTTGCCCTCTGCACCACCTCAAATCCTCCTCTTCCACCAATCACTGTTGCAATAACTAAGCCCATGAAGATTTTGACCATTTTTGTACAGATGCATCCAATGCCTTGATCCTCAGGCCTGTATAACATGCCCCTCACTTTCTGCCACAGGCTTCTCTGACTTCCAGGGTGGATTACTCTCAGAACATGCCAGCCACCCCTCAGTGCGTGTGGGGCCCACTTTGCTACAGTTTATAAAGTCGATGGATAGAGGACAGTTCTTAGGTACTGTGTCACTGTTCATTGGATGGTCTGGCTGTGCTGCAGGACACAATGTAACATGAAAAGTCATAAGGAAGTTCAGACGTTCCCTCTGAAGGGTTAAGTCTAAGTCTGTTGAAATTACCTGATGTAGACAGACTAACAGGAAAAAATACATACAAATTTATTTAACATGCATATACATGGGAGACTTACACAAGGGATGAGACTCAATGAAGGGCCAGATCATTGAAGCTTTAATACCTTCTTCATACAGAATAGGGAAAGGGAGGCAAATAGAATTTTAGAGGAGTAGTAAATAATTTTAGGAGAGATGAATGGACTTGAAGACAGAAATTTGCTCATAAATGATTCTCTTGTAAATAGAATGGGATCAGAGAACACAAAGTGATTTGAGACAAAGTTCTGGGCTCCAGGTGTTTAATTTTCAGTCTCTTTCTCTGTAATATGAGTTTTCATGTTCTCTGGCTAATGAAATTTTAGGGAAGAAACAAAAGCAATTGTATTCCTCTTTGGCAGGTCCAGTTTCTAGATAGATAAGGTAATTTCAGAGGAGAGCCCCACCCTTTGTTTGGGAGAGACAGAAGATTGAGAGATGGGGTCTGGGGAAGGTCAGAGAGAACTTGAGACTGTTTCTTTAGTTCAACATGCCAAAGTGCCATATTTTGAAGTGTAATTTTTTTGAGTTACAAAAATGGCCAAGACTAAAAGACAGTTAAGTGCCAGCCAGGGAAGAAACCAGCACATGATTCAAGGTGGCTAAGAACAGACACATGCACACAGCATATCATTTACTTACAGCAAGGGGTGAGAGCATAAGCACAAGATCCAGCCCCTTGCAAAGCACAAGTCTGCAATGCCCCTATGGCCAGTGGAGTTTGCATCAACACAGCAATGCAGCTGTACACACTGCACTGCATGCTGAATTGGAAGAGCTCTACCCTGCCCCATGGGGTTTGAAATACAGACAGTTGGGGTTATGCCTGAGGACCACTGAAGCATGCACTTATACACAACAAAGTGTATATCACACTGAGTGCACATCACACTGAGAACAGAAAAGCAGATTTACTGAGACAGTGGTATTGCAATAGAGAGTTTACTAAGGGCAGAGCAAGCTAAATGGAAGACAAGAGTTTTATTGCTACTCAAATCAGCCTTCCTGAAAATTCTGAAGCTAGGGATTGTAAGGATAGTTAGATGGGCAGGGGACTAGGGAATGGGGAATGCTGATTGGTTTGGTTGGGGATGAAATCATAGGGGATTGAAGCTTTTATTTTATCCTGTATCAGTTCCTGAGTGGAGGTCACAAGACTAGATGAGCCATTTTACTGGTCTGGATGGTGCCAGCTGGTCCATCAGAATGCAGGGTCTGAAAAATACCTGGAACACCAATCCTAGGTTTTACAATAGTAATTATTTATAGGAGCAATAAGGCTATATAATTATGGGCAACATAATTCCTGAGCCATAATTTGTCTTTTGAGATGGAATTTCACTATTGTCGCCCAGGCTGTAGTGCAATGGCATGATCTCAGCTCACTGCAACTTCCACCTCCCAGATTCAAGTGATTCCCCTACCTCAGCCTCCCAAGTAGCTGGGATTACAAGTATGCACTGTCACACCCAGCTAGTTTTGTATTTTTAGTTGAGATGGGGTTTCTCCATGTTGGTCAGGCTGGTCTCAATCTCCCAATCTCAGGTGATCTGCTTGCCTTGGCCTTTCAAAGTGTTGGGATTACAGGCAGGAGCCATCACACCCAGCCCTGAGCCATAATTTTAACGCCATCACACCCAGCCCTGAGCCATAATTTTAATCCTGTGTCTAGTTTGTTAGGTTTATAAAGGATATCTGATTCCCAAGCAAGGAAAGAGTTTGTTTTGGGAAGGGGCTGTTATCATCTTTGTTTCAAAGGTAAACTAAATTTTTTCCGTAGTTAGCTTGGCCTACGCCCAGGAATGAGCAAGGGAAGGTTGTAGGTGAGAAGCAAGATGGGGTCAGTTACATCAGATCTCTTTCACCACCATCATTTTTGTAAGGGCAGTTGCAACAAGGTGATGAGTCCAGCATGGGCTGTGAGGGCTCTTCATCTTTGGGTATCGGAGTGTTCCCAGTCCAAGGCCTGTTTTTAGGAGTAGGTGACTGCACATGTCTGCCCTTTCCGACTGGGATGATTAATAAAGCTCTTCAGAAGGTCCTGTGGGATTGAGCACTAATTCCTCCAAATGGTGGAAAATTGGATAACTCACAATACTCTTGGCATTTCTTCCTTCCTGACTTTCCTTCATTCCTCACAGTAATCCCTAAATTAAAAAGCTCATACAAAAGAGCTTTTTGTTTCTGATTCTACTTGAAAAACCCAAGTTAACAACTAGCAAAACTAGAATTAGCCCCCGTCATTAGGACTTTTTGTCATAGTAAGTAGGAATGTATAGCTGGAATTTTCTCTAGTCAGATAGCTAAAAATGAATGCACCATTGCTGGAGAAAAATCATGGGGCAGCATCACAGTAGCTGAGCCACTGGCTTGTGGGGATTGGGGAAAGATCCTAGTAGAAGATGCACAGTTAGGTTTTACATGAGCTTCGACATGTGAACAGTATGGGGGAGGGAAGGACGTAATTTTAAGGATTTTTAAAATTAGCTGGCCTTTGTTAACTGCTTTGGAAATCTTGGGAGGTAAATATGACCTCAGGTTAGCCAACTAACAATTCAGGTGTGTGTTGAAAGCCAGAAGTCCTCCATGGTTGCACGTAAAGAGACTCTCATCTCCTGCAGCTGCAGAGAAGATCATACTGAAAAGCAGGCCGGGGATTTAATTGAAAGGATAGGGAAGCTTCGAAAGAGGTGGACTTCTAGCTCGGCATATTTCCTATGGCAAAATCAGGGTCCTGATAGTAAAATAGCAGAACTGCAAAACCTGGAATTGGGATATCTGTGAAGGCAAGACTGAGAATCTTGGACCCAGATTCCCTTGAACCTTTCATGAGTCAGAATCAGCCCTTCCTAGAGGATAGAAGCCTGCCTTTATATGGAAATCAGTGAGGAAAGTGCCCACAATATTAAAATCATCTTCTTTAAGATCTACCCTGTGAATCCTTATTGACTACAGACATAACACCAAGGTTAGGCTTCAGTACAACCTAAATGGGGAAATGTAGCTCCTGCTCTGGGAGGAAGGAGCTCACATGTGAAAATCATTGCAGGAATTACCTTACTGCATTCCAGTAGGAACTGGGAAAACATGCGAAGAAGAACATACTGAGGGTGTGGGCAGAGGCAGGGAGGGGAATCAAATATTAAGCCTAGATAGAGGGGGAATTTTTCAGATGGTAGTACTCACTGATGACATAAATAAATATCATGGCTGAAACAATGAACTGATCCTGACATGCTACTGGGATGTAAAAGGCCTACAGTAAAGAAGCTGGATATTTCTTAATTTCCCTGGTGTAGTTTTGAGAAAGGAGTCAGAAGTCTAAAGGAGGTAGCAATGTTAGAATGATTCATTATATGAGACCAGATGGCTCACCAGTGGCACTCCTTTCATTAAGATAATGAGGAATGCATGCATTCAGGGTACCCAGAAGCTCAATGGTGACTGTCATCTACAGGCAGAGTGACAGTAGGGTATTATGGCATAGGGTTTAGGATGGAATGGCTGAAGCCAAACGGTTGCACTTAACTGTCAAAAACAGGGTGGAAATAATGAATGACCACAGTAAACAGCAAAATGGGCTCTGTGGTGAAGGCTAGCAGATCACCGTGAAGGAAGGGCCAACCAGGGTTTGTTTCACTTAGGGTACAGACAAAAATGGAGTGTTGGTGAGAAGATCAAGAGATGAGAGAGAAAGAGAGAGAGAGAGGAAAGAAAGAAAGGAGAATAGAGGTGAGAGGAGAGAGAGAGAGCACTACAAAATCACAGACCTCATTTTGGTTTTCAGAGAGAGAGAAAGAGAAAGAGAGAGAGAGAGAGAGAGAAAGCACTACAAAATCATAGACCTAATTTTGGTTTTTAAAGCAAAGCCAACTCACAGGAAAAAAGCCCACTGGCTAAAGGGAAAGACAGATCCCCTTTCTACTGTAGAGGGCTCTGCTCATCTCTACAAGTATAAATGATAGCCATGCACTGATATTTATCAAGAGATTATAGCCATTAGCTAGGGTAACTATGCACTAGTGAACAAGGAATACACCAAGAGTATAAAGAACTAACACTGATACCAAATACCCCAAATGCCATAGTAGGTCCTCAAATTAGATTGGGATATCAAGAGAGCCAGGTATTACATGGACTTTTGGCCCAAGTTCAGAAATTGCTTATATTCTGTGCACATCCTTCCCCAGTATAATTGGAATAAATATACATACTATCTGGCATAACCCTCACGTTGACTGCCCTAAACCTGTGGAGTAGCAGCCATTAGGATAGGAAGGGCCAAGGGGAAGCTGCTGAAACTTCCCCATCTCCTCAAACCAAAATAGCAAATCAGAAGAAATATCCTGTCTCCAGAGGAAATTCTAAGGAACAAAATTGTAGATGAACCTATGAAGGCCAGTACAAAATTGCAGATCTTTCTTATGTCCTGTTATTGCCCATTAGATAGCATCCACTATGATGAAACACTCAACACTTACGTAAACAGGGTGACTTCGTTTATGGACCCATGAACAATGAAATCACTGAGACAGGGTTGGGAGCTTTGTGTGAAATCAGGATAAAGAGCTCTGCCCATTAGCTCTGGTCTTGGAACTGCTGAGGGTTCTACCTGTCATCAACAGAGGATAACACTGGCTCTCTGATATGGCATCATCCCTTAAGACGACTAACTCGTGAGCTGGGGAAAAGCTGATTACATTGAACCCATTGCACCATGGAGACACCAGTGTTATTTTTCTCAACAGTAATTATGTAAGTTTGCTTTCCATGCCCAAAGGGTAACTTCTGGGATATTTGTGAAGGCAAGACTGAGAATCTTGAACCCAGATTCCCTTGAACCTTTCATGAATCAGAATCAACCCTTTCCAGAGGATAGAAGCCTGCCTTGATTTGGAAGCTCTGCAAATATATCAGTGAGGAAAGCGCCCACAATGTTAACGTCTGCCAGAACAACCAAGAAAAACAAGTAACTTCTGCCAGAACAACCATGAAAAGATGCTAAATTTAAAGGCATGAGACCCTAATTGCTTCAGACCAAGGGATATATTTCATGGACAGGTAACCACGAAAGGTACTTATTGGACAATATACCTCATCACACAGAGGCTGCTGGCCCAAGATAATGATGAACTGGTCTGCCAAATTCTTACTCATGGCACCAGCGAGATGGCAATGTAAGGTGAGTAGGAATTCTGCACTCCAGTGGCCATTACGGCATGTGCTGTTGTGTAACCAATAAGTGGAATGCATATCTGAGAATTGCAGAGTGAAAGTAGGATTGGTCTCTCTTGGCAAGATTCTCAGTAGCTCATTTGTAGAATTTGAATACCCATTCCCCAACCTTCAGACTCTAAAGGGGGAATTCTTCCAAGAAAAGTACCCAGGGAGAATTGCACTGAATTGGATGCCGCTCTCTGCTTAATTTGGGTTCCTGAGGCCAGTGAGCCAGCAGACAGAGTTGGAAGTTACCACATTAATGGACATCATCAACTCTATTTACCATGAGGATTTAGGCCTGGTGTTAATGGTGTTACCCAACTGTGGCAGAGGGAATGTGTGTGGAATCCAAGGGTTCCCAAGTACTTCCATGCCATGTTAACAATGTGTATAGGAAACTGCACCAACCATGTCCTGACAATTTTTACAAAGTAATTAGTCTCCAAACCCTTGAAGTCTGTCTAGCAAG
The DNA here is from genome assembly GCF_001604975.1 of Cebus imitator. NCBI lineage: Eukaryota > Metazoa > Chordata > Mammalia > Primates > Cebidae > Cebus > Cebus imitator. The sequence goes on along the minus strand of NW_016107540.1, from coordinate 2,643,249 downwards.
CAACCTACTTCCACTGAAGTGCTGTCCAAGGCTGAGGAATGGTGGTGGTAGAGGAAGATGATAGAGATCAATTGTGGCTCCCAAGACCCTCTGCAGAGGCAACAGGACTTGTAGCTTGTTCTCCTAATACTCTTGAGTTAAGTAAGCCCTTGTAGAGCTGGTGCCTAGCTGCCACCTTGGTCTAGAAGCAAACGGCCACTTTATAGAGTCAGCTTCTCAATACTGACCGGTTTGGAATTAACATGAGAGGAAGTGTGTTTGGGAGTGCCCTGGAGATCATTACCCATGGATTTAGAACTAAGCAGTGAAGGACTGAAGTGTAATGCAGCATCAACTAAGTCCTCAGATATCTCACAGGTCACTCTGGCCCTGGAATGGCTGTTCAAAGTTCTCTCAAATTTGGAAAAGAGGGTGGACATGGACGGTCACTAGATTTGGGCTGCCCCTCAGGAGGGGGCGTGACATTGGATGAGGCAGTTCCCTTCAGTGAGGGCAATGACCAAGAGGCTGAGAGCTGAGAGCTGTCAGCCATCGACTCTCTCGGCTGCTGGAAAAGCGTGTGCCTGAGTCTAGATAATGTGGGGAACTCACCACAGCGTTCACTAAGCACAGAACAGGGTTACCTGCAGAGGACTGCTGGGTCCCAAAGAAGGAAAGCAAGAGTCAACCCCAGTTCTTAACGCAACCAGCCTAGAAGCAGAGCAACAACAGAGCCCAGAGGTAAAGAGCAGGGCCCTGAGCAGAGCACTTGAAGAAGCATTCCCAACCAGGCTGCTGATACATGTGTGACCTTGGGTAACCTCCTTCAGCCATCTGGGCCTCAGCTTCATTTTTGATTGTCTGTTTAATCAGTAAAATGAGGGTTATGGCTATGCCAACCTCCGAGGATTATTATGAGGATAAAAAGTTAATATTTGTAAAGCATGTAAGATGATGTTATAGAGTAAGCTCTACAGAAGGATTTGTTAATTAATAAAATGGGCCCAAAATTAGCATTTATAGCCACCACAAACAGAAGAATTCACAAAAGAAGATATCTGGGTACCAGAGGTTAGGAAACATTAGACAATGGAGGAAAGGGATTTTTTTTTTTTGAGACGGAATTTCGCTCTTGTTACCCAGGCTGAAGTGCAATGGTGCGGTCTCTGCCTCCTGGGTTCAGGCAATTCTCCTGCCTCAGCCTCCTGAGTAGCTGGGACAACAGGCGTGCACCACCATGCCCAGCTAATTTTTTTGTATTTTTAGTAGAGACAGGGTTTCACCATGTTGACCAGGATGGTCTCAATCTTTTGACCTCGTGATCCACCTGCCTCGGCCTCCCAAAGTGCTGGGATTACAGGTGTGAGCCACTGTGCCTGGCCTGGAAAGGGATTTTTTTTTAAAGGAGAGGTGTAGCTGAGCAAATAGTGGACAAATTAAATTGCTTCAGATCTACATAAGTAGGAACTTATAATGTACATACAATTAAAACATTTTATCTTAAATACACATGTATATAGCCACAATTATACTTCATATATATTACATGTAAGTGCAATGCATAATTATAACATATCCATAATATGATAAGTATAATAATATAAACAAAGAAAGTTCAGGGAAATATCCTTTTTCCCCAGAAGAAATGACGCTGATGTTCCAGTATATGCCAATGGCAATATAGACTGGAAGACATGCTAGTTATACCTTACCCAACAGGGTTCATGACAAAAGAGAATACAAGAATATAAAATTTTAAAATAAAAAAATTAAATTTAAATATTTAAAATGTAAAGTATTTGAAAATAGTTTTAAAATGAAAACGGTTCCAAAGATTTTTAAAGATACACTTGTAAAGCCTACTATGTCTTCAAACATTTTTCCTATTTGGCCGTGGAATGAGGATTTCAAGCACAAATTTACCAGCGACTATTTTGCTGAGCAAACTCAATGCCACATCCTTGTTCATTACTTTTTCAGGCTCCGACCCATTGCTTCTCTCCCTTTAATTCCCCACCATGCACATTGGCCCAGTTGGTGAGAAGATCTATTTTGTTCTATCATGTACGAAGGCTGTGATGTATTGGCAGCTTCAGCCTCCAAATGTTTTTCTCATTGCTGAATTCCCAGTAGCTATTCCTCTATATTGTAATTGGATGGTACTTTTTAGGAGCAAGTGTCCAGGGCATAGAGTGCCACAAACACTAGGTGCACTCTAGAGAAATAAGGAGATGATACCCATGAATAGCAGAGGATCATAAACAAATGCATTCCCCAAGGTGAGGGGAAATGGTCAGCAGCTGAAATGAGGAAAGCTGGCTTCGGTGGTGTGCTGACTGAGAAAGGAACCTTCCCACTAAGCCAGAGTGACCTGTGATGCTCAATTAGTGAATGCAATCCATGCGCCTAATTCTTTGGATAATTAAAGATCTATACCTGACCTTTCCATGTCTTCAAATCTACAATCTTTAAGCACACACATGCACACACACGCGCGCACACACACACACACACACACTGGATACTTGTTTCCCATTTATTAGTACTCTTAATTGTTCAACAATGATGCCTATTTAAACACCTAATAGGTTATTTGATTTTAATAGTTAATAATATCACGTCAAATGATAAAGATCAATTATTTTTCAGAACAATATGTTTTTGATTACGCATTTTGAAAAGTATTATGTTTAGGAAACTGTACACATGATAATGACTGAATTCTGTTAAAAATGATGTGCTGAACCAGTGGCTGATTCTCAGTAGAGGGATTGAAATGATCACGGTTTATGTTCATTGATTCACTGAACACATACTTAAAAGTGCTTGTGAGGTACCGGGCATCATTTTGGTGAAAAGCAGGCAATGGTAAACAGGTCTCTGCTCTCCAAAAGAAAGGGCAATGCTAAACTGAGCATTACAGTGCTGCAGGAACCTTGCACACAGGAGGGGAAGCCCACAGGGTCTGCTCGTGTTATCACGAGCATGTCCAAATACACACATTGTGGTCTTTAAGATTATCAAATTTACCCGTAGGATATTTATTGCAGTTATGCCTAAAATAGAAGACAGACAGATGAGAACTGATGTTAAGCATTAAAAAATTCATCCAAGAGTAACTTTCAGTAGAAAACCAAACAGAATATTGTGTTATAAAAGAGCATGCTGTAATATAATTTCTCAGAATAGATTTCTGTTTCATTTATCATGATTAGCACATATCTTATTCGATATATGCCTAAATGACACATTATTATCGTTAATATAAGAGATGATTAACTTTGTTAATTTGCCTTAAGCAAAGTTTGGTTGTAAGAATTAACAAAAATCTCTCATATTCTAAAACTGTACCCCATAATACTTACCTATAAAGAATATAGTTTTTAGATTCTATAAGATTATATAGAAATAAAATATTTGTAAGAAAATTTTTAATCTAATCAAAAATCACATGTAAAATTAAAATGTATAACTTTAATCATTTTTAACTGTATAGCACAGGAGGATTTTTTTGTTGCTGTTTTTTTTTTTTTGTTTGTTTTTTTTTTTTTTTTTGTAGAAGGAGTCTTGGAGTGGCATGATTCTAACTCACTGCAACCTCCCCCTCCCAGGTTCAAGCAATTCTCCTGCCTCAGCCTCCCAAGTAGCTGGGACTGCAGGCACATGCCATTGCACCCAGCCAATTTTTGTATTTTTAGTAGAGACGGGGTTTCACCACGTTGGCCAGGCTGGTCTCGAATTCTCGACCTCCCAAAGTGCTGGGATTACAGATGTGAGTCACCATACCCAGCAGCATAGGAGTTTTAAGTATGTATACATTGTTGTGAAACAGATCTCCAGGACTTTAACTCACAAAACTGAAATTCTATAATATATCCATTAAACAACAATTATCCTTTACCTACTCTCTTTAGCCCCTGGTATCCACCATTCTACTTTCCATATCTATGAGTTTGGCTACTTTAGATACCTCTTATAATTGGGATCATATAGTATTTGTGTTTTTGTGCCTAGCATATTTCATTTAATATCCTCGAGATTCATTCATAACAGGTGTCAGAATTTCCTTTTGTTATAAGGCTACATAGCATAGTGTTCCATTTCCATCAAGCACATCAAAAATAGTTTTAACTAATTTTAATTACTTTCATTTTTTCCCTGGTTTTCAGAGTAATACTTGCTCATTTTAAAACATTAAAAAAATAGAAAAATGAGCCGGGCGCGGTGGCTCACGCCTGTAATCCCAGCACTTTGGGAGGCGGAGACGGGTGGATCACGAGGTCAAGAGATCGAGACCATCCTGGTCAACATGGTGAAACCCCGTCTCTACTAAAAATACAAAAAATTAGCTGGGCATGGTGGTGCGTGCCTGTAATCCCA
>NW_016107540.1:2475189-2638751 GCF_001604975.1 Cebus imitator | reverse complement strand
AAAAATGAATAAATAACTTAAATTTTATAATTCTAGTATCCAATGTCAATCATTATAATTTTATATATTTCCTTCATAGTATTATATATATTTTTTCTTTGCTGTTGTTTTCTGCTTACTTATGATAATAATTTTAACATGTGAACGACTAATCCTACTAAAATTTAACCGTTCTTCTAGGACACCAAATAGAACCACTTGCTGTGATTGGAGAGAGAGAGAGAATGGAAGCTTATATTGAATGATCCAGTGGGGCTATAAAGAAGTGAATAATATTTGAGAGATATAGTATGTCTGTGTACATGAGTTTCATCGCTTTCTTCCAACAGTTTACATACATTTTTCATGGTTTTCAGTTTTGAAATATTTTATTAAAATTTTAATGAGACTTTTTTAAAAATAGGATTAAACCAGTTACTACTTGTGGGAAGAAAGCTTATAGACTTGCTATATATCTTTTCTAGGGCTTTGTTGATGGATATTAAAATTATAAAATAAATACATATCTTTGATTATCTAGAATTACAATCACCTTAATAATTAAGTCATCATGTATATGTTATTGTCTTTGTTACAAATTTCAAAACAATATTAAATAATGTTGAGAGTAAGTGTCCTTGTTTGTGGTTTGATTTCTCTGATATTTCTTGAGAAATTGTCACTCTTGATGCTGCATGTTAAAGTTGTAATAATATTTAGAGGTAACTTAACTTTTCTTCTTTTGCAAATTAGCATACTTACGAAGGCATACATAAAACACCAAGCTAAGACCTAGTAGTAAGGTTTGGTCAAATATTAGAATTTAGCTCCCTGAAAAACTGTTCACTTATCAAAAAATTTACATGGTAAGACTGCTTTTCAGACCCTACCTGGCTGTGTCCACCAACCCTATACTGTTTTGTTGTGAACTTTGGCCAATCTCAGTATCCCGTCTTGAAAGATCAGCATTTAAAACCACTTGAGCAAAGAGTCTAAAATGGTCTAATTATCCTTTCCTAGTCACATCGCAAAAGATGACTTGAGTGGCCAAATTCGTGGTGAAGTAATTCTCTGCTTTCTTGATGAAGGAATTAAATACATATAACAATAGGAAGAAAATAAACATCTTTGACAAAGACTTCCAGAATATATTAGACACCCTCCTAGGAAGATGTCTTAGGAAAACAGTTTTCTCTGGAAATTAAGTTTGATCAGTCACTTAAACAGGTGATGAGGCTAGGTGCGGTGGCTCACGCCTGTAATGCCAGCACTTTGGGAGGCCGAGGTGGGCAGATCACGAGGTCAGGAGTTCAAGACCAGCCTGGCCAATATGGTGAAATCCTGTTCCTACTAAAAATACAAAAATTAGATGCTCGCCTGTAGTCCCAGCTACTTGGGAGGCTGAGGCAGAAGAATCGCCTGAGCCTGAGAGGTGGTGGTTGCAGTGAGCCGACATCACGTCACTGCACTCCAGCCTGGGCGACAAAGTGAGACTCCATCTCAAATAAATAAATAAATAAAGTTTTTTAAAAAGATGATGAAACCCTGAGGTTTCACTAAACAAAAAACCCAACCATACATAATGTTTACACATTATCTTTAACACAAATAGAAATAATATGTAAAAATATGCAAGAGAATGGGGGAACAAATATTTTATTATTTGAAAGGCAATAAGGGAAATTAAGAAAGAGGAAATGAAGAAGGGAAAGATGGTGGAAAACTAGAAAACCAGAAAAATAAAGAAAGAATAAAACCTGGTAAGATATGGCTCCAGGAAGATCCAGGCTGCCATTCCACAGGAGGGGCAGGACGCTCCAAGTCACTAAGACCTCCTGCCAGGTTCACCATAAGTACCACTGCATCTGTGGTGCAGTTCTTTACGCAGGAACCTCCTCTAAAAATTAATTAGTTTATTTCCTCATGTAAATCAGTGGACAGAGGGAGGGGGAGCGTGTGGCCTTCCACTGCCCACCACAGCTACCTAAGCCCCCATCTGCCTCACCTGGAGACTCACGGAACTTTCTGTAGCTGCAGTGGCTTAGAGGCGGTCTCCTCCAGCCACCACCGCCATGGAATGTGGGGCTGTGGTGGACCTGTGAACTCCCCCAGACGAGTCCCTTAGGGGCAGCCACAGGTTGTGAGGCAGGGCCTGGCATTAGCATGGCTCCACATTCTTCTATGCCTTCTGCTCTGAGGACACTTGGCTCCAGAGGAAGTAACCTGGACTGGATCTGTGCTCTCCTTCAAAACTTTGTGAAGCTGCATTGCTTCCATTCCACATGTTGATGGTTTATCTTTAAAGGTAGAAACTTCTACCATTTTCTAAGGTTCGCTCTTTTGAACAGTTTCACTTTGAGTAAATTCTCATAGTAACTTGATGACTTCAAAAAGCTTTGAAAGAGTTGCCAAGGCACAGCCATATTGATGTTTCTAAGTGCTTTAATTCACTTACTCAGTTCATTCTGCTTTATGCAGCATTGTACGTAGTAAGGTGCAGATTGGTTCGAAAGTCACTTAATTTGATCTAAAGCAATGCTTACAAGAGGAATGTCCTGCTTAACTTCACTTTCCAGATTATGTCACACTGATCTCAGATCCTAATGTTGCACATCCAGCAATCCTTCTTAGGGCCACAGTTGAATATTTTGGCCCCTCTATGGAAATATTCATGTCACCAGGGCCCTAATTTCTGCATAATAGATATCTGATACTCATCTTAACACCATCAGAAAGAAAAAAAGAAATTAAAAATATACTTATCGCCAGGCACGGTGGCTCACGCCTGTAATCCCAGCACTTTGGGAGGCCGAGGCGGGTGGATCACGAGGTCAAGAGATTGAGACCATCCTGGTCAACACGGTGAAACCCCGTCTCTACTAAAAATACAAAAAATTAGCTGGGCATGGTGGTGCATGCCTGTAATCCCAGCTACTCAGGAGGCTGAGGCAGGAGAATTGCCTGAACCCAGGAGGCGGAGGTTGCGGTGAGCTGAGATCGCGCCATTGCACTCCAGTCTGGGTAACAAGAGCGAAACTCTGTCTCAAAAAAAAAAAAATTATACTTATCTTCTGTACATGCACCCTTATCTTCTGTACATCTTTTACAGTATTGGGTGGGAACGTGCAGTAACAGTTCTACAGCTTGCAGTAGAAATATTTTAGAATTATGCCTGGGATTCTAAGTTGAAATTCTAATTGGAAAAGATCCTCATGGGAGTCCATTCAAGCCTGTCTGTATGCAGACCAATCATTGCTGATCTAGCCTCCTGGGCATTTCACTTCTTCCTCGATGGCTCCAGTGCTACATGCGGGCACAGCCATGAGCTGCAGTTTATCTCTTATCTGAATAAAAACAGCAAACTAGCAAACAGAAAACTGTGGTGCTGTCTTCTTCTGTGGAACTCCTCTTCAGGGTAGTAACAGGGACATCCATGCTACGTGGACCTAACATCTGAAATGTAAGTTGATTTATTGTCCTAGATAAATAAACTATAAATAAGAAAATATTTTGAAGCTGGTAAAAGTTGAAGGACAAGTCTATAACTTTACAGCTAAAAAAGTACAAATACTTTTATTTTTGTTTTCAGGGACTTGGAGCTTAGAAATAGAAAACAAACATTTTTTAATTATCTAACATTGAAAGAAAGAACATAGAGTGAGATATTTCTGCATGTAAAATTACCACCTTGCCTGCTTTCACTTGTCAACTTTCTATTTGCTCTTGGAGCCCATTTTTCAAACATTTTTATGTTTTTTCTCATCCTAGAAAAGAAAGTCTCTGACAAAGAAAAGTTAAAATTTCCTTGGCTACAATGACATCTTGGTTATTAAATTGAATATCATCAATATTTAATTATCTCTGTAAACACAAGAAGAGACAATGCAAAATTATCAGCTTATTTATTTGGGTAGCTTTACTTTTTGCCAAAACAATTCACAAACATTATATTTAGGGTTTATTAAGAATGGACAACATTTGCTAATATTCCAAGGCATCTTATTCATCAATTATATTGTATAAGTGAAAAAATTGCCTCTCAGGGAGGTAAAGAGAGTAGCTCAAGGTCACTTGGGATTTTAATGATGATGGAACTAAAGCTATTTTCTCTCTGTTTTGCATCTTGGGGCCTTCTTTAAGGCTGGAAGTCCATAGAGGCATGTTTCATGTTTTCAGTCAAGTGCCTAACAGCTCTTAATCCCTGTTAGATAATCTAAATTACGACTACAAGCATAGATTCTTTTTAGAAGAATGTATGGGAATAAGGGTAAAGCACTGCTAGTTCATCTATTTATTAGGTTAGTATTTATTGAGCACCTTCTCTGGACCAGGCAGAGAGCAGGGAATGGGGAGCGTAAAGTAGGAAGGATACCTATGCTATCTTAAGAAAACTTGTAGTCTAAGAGTATGCAGGAAATGGGCAGCGCAAGTGAACAAGATAGTGATTAGTGCTGTACTCAGAAGGACACCCTCAGCAGCCACTGAGGGAGGAAGGAGGAGGACTACGGCAAGTTCCGGGGGAGAAGCCACACGTGTCCATGAAGGAATCTTCCTCTGGAAAATTCTGGAGTCCACACTGAGCCTTTCTTCTGTGAGTCTCCGCAGCAACGCTTTTCTCTTGATTAGAAATGCAGTATTTTGTGGGTAGCCTTAAAAGATTAACAGAATTTCAAGGGCACTTTTTTGGCATCAAATTACTCTGAAATAACTGGTATTTAAAACACAGAGAACTACAGGAATTTAATCTGATGAAAAACATAAAACTCCCTGAAAAGAATGAAAACCTGCAAACCAAACTTCAGGTCTCCCAAAGAGCCACACGATTCTGTGCCCTTCTTCCAAGTCAGACTGTAAGGACAGAGAGCCAAGTGCACATGCCCTATGAGTTTTTCTCAACCCTCAGGCACAAGGCTGCATGCACTGGGAAGGACAAGAAGTATTGACTGATTGATTAAGGAGGATCAATAATAACAACACAAACGCTTCATTAACATCCGGTAATTGTTTGAGTAGAATTCTGATGTATTCCATATTATGTATGTGGTCATCCAGTGAAGGGAGGATAGAGATGACACAGTTCATTCTGTAGGTTGGGCAGTGTCTACTTTGAGGCATCAGCACTTCAGTGCCATATGAGAAGATGAGGAGAGGAAGCTGTTTAGAGGCAGGGCAGATTAGGAAATGGCCAGGCTGTTTGTTAGAACCATTCTCTAGGTCATGGCCCTAGCCATGTAAATGAAATAACTCCAGGTGGTGCAGAGCTATGCTTTTTGACTTGAGATCCCTGATATCCAGGGTGGTTCCAGGTGGGGGAGGTGGTGGCCATGGTCACCGTGGGAAAAATCCTCAGCTGACTCTGCCTTGATCCCCTGCTGACAAGGAGCAAGGGTGATAACACTGGCAAGAGCTGCCAGGTTGTCAGAGCTCTGCCAAGCTAATGGCGAGTTAGTGTGAGAATGCTCTTGGGAAACAGGAGATGCAATATACACAGTGTCAGAAACATCTTATGGGCATAATTGGTGTGGCAAGAGGAAAGTGTGTTTTGGTGAGATAACCTCAAACACTGTGAATTTAAAACAATAATATACATTCCAGACTCCATTAAGTGGTATTTTTGAAGCTTGCTAAAACCCTTGGTTAATACTGACTTGGTAATCTGGTGGGCTAAGTCTGCAGTCAAGGATGCCAAAGCTTACAATTGGAGAAGTCACAAAGTCTGTGTGCTTGTGTGTGTGTGTGTGTGTGTGTGTGTGTGTGTGTGTGTGTGTGTGTGTGTGTGTGTGTGTGTGTGTGTGTGAGAGAGAGAGAGAGAGAGAGAGAGAGAAATAGAGAAATGAATTTTGCAGTGGGCTAGGAAAATGCTTAACAACCAGCTCTCTGGGAGGGCAAGTTTTGCTTTGTAGCATTTGCTAATTTTCTTTACCCAGTCTATCATTGATGTGCATTTAGGTTGATTCTAGGTCTTTGCTATTGAGAATAGTGCTACAATGAACATACCCATGCATGCAATACAATGATTTTTATTCATTTGTGTATATGCCCAGTAATAAGATTGCTGGGTCGAATGGTATTTCTGCCACTGTCTTTCGCAATGGTTGAACTAATTTACTCTCCCATCAACAGGGTAAAAGTATTCCTTTTTCTCCACAACTTCACCAGCATTTGTTGTTTTTTGACTTTTTAATAATAGCCATTCTGACTGGCATCACATCTCACTGTGGTTTTGATACATGTTTCTCTAAAAATTAGTGATGAGCTCTTTTACCTGTTTCTTGGCCACGTGCATGTCTTCTTTTGATAAGTATCTGTTCATGTCGTTTTCCCACTTTTTAATGGGGTTATGTTTCTTTCTTATACATTTAAATTCCTCATAGATTCTGGATATCAGACGTTTGTCAGATGCACAGATTATAAAAATTTTCTGTTCACTCGTAGTTTCTTTTGCTGTGCAGAAGCTCTGTAGTTTAATTAGATCCCATTTGTCAATTTTTGCTTTTGTTGTGATTGCTTTTGGCATCTTTGTCATGAAATCTTTTCTATTGCCTGTATCCTGAATGGTATTGCCTAAGTTATCTTCTAGAGATTTTATAGCTTTGGGTGTTACATTTAAGTCTTTAATCCATCTGAGTTGATTTTTGTGTATGATGTAAAGAAAGAGTCCAGTTTAATTTTTTTGCATATGGCTGCCAGTTCTCCCAGCACAATTTATTAAACAGGGAATCCTTTCCTTATTGCTTGTTTCTGTCAGCTTTGTTGAAGATCAGATGGTTGTAGGCACGTGGTTTTATTTCTGGGCTCTCTATTCTGTTCCATTGGTCTCTGTGCCTATTTTTGTACCACTACCATGCTGTTTTGGTTAATGTAAACCTGTAATATAGTTTGAAGTTGGTATAGCATGATGCCTCCAGACTTGCTCTTTTTGCATAGGATTGTTTTGGCTATTTGAACTCTTTTTTTGTTCTGTATGAATTTTAAAATGCTTTCTTTCTAGTTCTGTGAAGGATGTCAATGGTAGTTTAATGGGAATAGCATTTAATGTATAAATTGCTTTTGGCAGTATGGTCATTTTCATAATATTGATTCTTCCTATCTATGAGCATGGAATGTTTTTCCATTAGTTTATGTCCTCTCTGATTCCCTCGAGCAGTGGTTTGTAGTTCTCCTTGAAGAGGTCCGTTACTTCCCTCATTAGCTGTATTCCTGAGTATTTTATTCTTTTTGTGGCAATGGTGAATGAGAGTTCATTCATGAGTTGGCTCTTGGCTCATGTGTTATTGGTATACAGAATGCTAGCAATTTTTGCATGTTGATGTTGTATCCTGAGACTTGGCTGAAGTTGCTCAGCGCTTAAGAAGATTTGGGGCTGAGACAATGGGGGTTTTTTTTAGAAATAGGGTTATGTTATCTGCACACGCAGTTTGACTTCCTCTGTTCCTATTTGAATACCCTTTATTTCTTTCTCTTGACTGATTGCCCTGGCCAGGACTTCCAATACTATATTGAACAGAAGAGGTGAGAAAGGGCAACCTTGTCTTGTGTCAGTTTTTGAGGAGAATGCTTCCAGCTTTTGCCCATTCAGCATGATATTGGCTGTGGGTTTGTCATACATGGCTCTTATTATTTTGAGGTATGTTCCTTCAATATCTAGTTTATTGAGAGTTTTTAACATGAAGGAATGTTGAATTTTATTGAAGACCTTTTCTGCCTCTGTTGAGATAATCATGTGGTTTTTGTCTTTAGTTCTGTTCATGTGATGAATCACATTTATTGATTTGTGTATGTTGATCCAACCTTGCATCTGGGGATGAAGCTTACTTGATAGTAGTAGATAAGCTTTGTGATGTGTTGCTGGATTTGGTTCACCAGTATTTTGTTGATGATTTTTGTATCAATGTTCATCAAGGATATTGGCCTTAAGTTTTCTTTTTTGTTGCTGTATCTTTGCTAGGTTCTGGTATCAGAATAATGTTGGCCTCATAGAATGAGTTAGGGAGAAGTCCCTCCTTTTCAGATCTTTGGAATAAAGTAGAAATGGTACCAGATCTTCTTTGTACTTCTGGTAGAACTCAGTTGTGAATCCTTCTGGTTCTGGGCATTTTTTGTTGTTGTTGTTGGTAAGCTATTTGTTACTGCCTCAATTTCAGAATTCATTATTGGCCTCTTCAGTTTCTATTCAATTTATTCCTGATTCATTCTTGGGAGGGTGTATATGTCCAGGAATTTTCCCATTTCTTCTAGATTTTCTAGTTGTATGCATAGGAATAGTTATAATATTCTCTGATGCTTGTTTGTATTTCTGTGTGGAGAGTGGTAGTATCCTCCTTATCATTTCTGATTGTGTTTATTTGATTTTTATTTTCTTTCTGCTTTATTAGTCTAGCTACTAGTCTGTTTATTTTATTACTATTTTCAAAAAACTAGATCCTGGATTTGTTAATTTTTGAAGGGTTATATTTGTATCTCTATCTCCTTCAGTTCACCTCTGATCTTGGTAATGTCTTGTCTTCTGCTAGCTTTGGGGTTTGTTTGTTCTTGGTTCTCTAGTTCTTTGAATTGTGATAATAGGTTGTTAATCTGAGATCTTTGTGCTTTTTGATGTAGGCATTTTAGTGCTATAAATTTCCTTCTTAACACTGCTTTAGCTGCATCCCAAAGATTCTGGTACATTGTATCTTTGTTCTCATTAGTTTCGAAAAACTTCTTGATCTCTGCTTTACTTTCCTTATTTACCTAAAAGTCAGTCAGGAGCAGGCTGTTCAATTTCCATGTGGTTATATGGTTTTGAGTGAATTTATTGAGTTCTAATTTTATTATACTGTGGTCTGAGAGATTGTTATGATTTCAGTTCTTTTGCATTTGCTGACAAGTGTTTTACTTCCAATTATGTGATCAATTTTAGAGCAAGTGTCATGTGGTGATGAGAAGAATATATATTCTGTTGTTTTTCTGTGGAGAGTTCTGTAGATATCTACCACATCCACTTTATTCAGAGCTGAGTTCAGGTCTTGAATACCTTTGTTAATTTTCTGTCTCAATGATCTGTCTAATATTGTCAGTGGGGTGTTCAAGTCTCCCACTACTATTGTGTGGGAGTCTAAGTCAGTCTCTTTGGGGGTCTCTAAGAACTTGCTTTATAAATCTGAGTGCTCCTAAATTGGGTACACTCCTATATTTAGGACAGTTAGCTCTTGTTGAATTGAACCCTTTATCATTACATAATGCCTTTCTTTGTCCTTTATGATCTTTGTTGAAGTCTGTTTTGTCAGAAACTAGAATTGCAAGCCCTGTTTCTTCTGTTTTCCATTTTCTTGGAAAATTTTCTTACATTCCTTTATTTTGAGACTATGTGTGTCTTTGCATGTGAGATGGGTCTCTTGAAGATACAATATGAATAGTACTTTATCCAGGTTGCCACTCTGTGTCTTTTAATTGGGGCATTTAGCCCATTTACATTTAAGGTTAGTGTTTTCATGTTTGTATTTGATCCTGTTTCATGATATTTGCTGGTTATTTTAGAGACTTGGTTATTTCATAGTGTCACTCGTCTGTGTATTTCAGTGTGTTTTTGTAGCGGCTGCCAATGGTTTTTCTTTTCCATATTTAGTTTTGTGTCTGGTGGCAACAAATTTCCTCAGCATTTGTTTGTCTGAAAAAGATCTTCTTTCTCTTTTGCCCATGAAGCTTAGTTTGGGCAAATGTGAAATCCTCAGTTGAAATTTCTTTTCTTTAAGAATTTTGAATATTGGCCTCCCAATCTCTTCTGGCTTGTAGGGTTTCCACTGAAAGGTTCACCATTAGTCTGATGGGTTTCCCTTTGTAGGTTACCTGGCCTTTCTATCTGGCTCCCCTTAACTTTTTTTTTTTCTTTCATTTTGACCTTAGGGAATCTAATGATTATGTGTCTCGGGGATGATCTTCTCTTGGAGTATCTTACGGGTTTCTCTGCATTTCCTGAATTTGAATGTTGGCCTGTCTAGCTACATTGGTGAAGTTCTCCTGGATGATATCCTAAAATACAGGTTCCAAATAGATTCCATTCTTTCTGTCTCTTTCAGGTACCCCAGTCAGTTATAGATTTGGTCTGTTTACGTAATCCCGTATTTCTCAGAAGTTTTGTTCATTCTTTTTCTTTATTTTTTCTCTATTCTTCTCTGCCTGTCTTATTTCAGAAAGCAAGTCATTAAGCGCTAGGATTATTTCTTCCACTTGGTCTATTCTGCTATTTGTTTTTTTGTTTTTTGAGATGGAGTCTAGCTCTGTCACCCAGGCTGGAGTGCAGTGGCTTGATCTCGGCTCACTGCAACCTCTGCCTCCCAGGTTCAAGTTATTCTTCTGCCTCAGCCTCCTGAGTAGTTGGGATTACAGGCACCTGCCACTGCTCCCAGCTAATTTACGTATTTTTAATGGAGGTGGGGTTTCACCATATTGGCCAGGCTAGTCTTGAACTCCTGACCTTGTGATCCACACACCTTGGCCTCCCAAAGTGCTGGGATTACAGGTGTGAGAGCCACCATGCCCGGCTATTCTGCTATTAATACTTGTGATCACATTGTGAAGTTCTTGTAGGGTGTTTTTTAGGCCTATCAAGTAAGTTACGTTTCAGTCTATACTGGCTATTTTGGCTGTTTGCTCCTGCACTGTTTTATCATAATTATTAGCTTCCATGCCCTGATTTGCAATGTGCTTCTTTAGCTAGACAAAATTCATTTCAATCCACATTCTAAAGCCTACCTCTGTCATTTCAGCCATCTCAGCCTGAGCTCAGGTCTGTTCCCTTGCAGGAGAGATGTTGCTGTCATTTGGAGGAAAGTGGGCACTCTGGCTTTTTGAGTTTTCACCACTGATACTTTTCTCATCTTTATGGGTTTATCTACCTTTGATGTTTGAGGTTGCTGACTTTCGGATGGTATTTTAGTGGATTGTTGTTGTTGTTGCTGTTTTTGTTTGTTTTTCTTTTAAGAGTCTGGCCACTACTCTGTAGGACTGCTGTGGTCCCTAGTCACCCCTGGTTTTCCAGTACCTGGAGATATCACTAGCAAAGGTGCCAAAACAGCAAAGATGGCAGCCTGCCCCTTTCCCCGGGAGCTCTGTCCCAGGGGGGCACTGACTTGTTGCCAGCGGAAATTCACCTGTAGGAGATCGCTGGACACCCTGATTGGGAGGTCTCACCCAGCTGCGAGGAATGGGATCAGGGATCTGCTTAAAGTAGCAGTCTGACTCTGCCCTCTCCCTCTTCTCTGCACTCCATCCCTGAGAGAAATTAGAACTCTGTTGGCCATAGAACACAGGTGAGGTGGTGGAGGCCTCAGCTGGGAGGACCCACCCAGTGTGGAGGAATGGATTAAGGTCTCATTTAAAGAAGCAGTCTGGCCACACCTTTACAAAACAGCCATGCTGTACTGGGGAACCACCTCTGCCCTGGTGTGTTGAACTCTCTAAAGCCTGCTGCTTGGAACATCTGAGTTGCACAGACAGCAAAGATGGTGGCCCATGCTTCTCCCGGGGCACTCTGTCCCAGTGAGAAATCAGAACTCTGTCCATAGACTACACAGGATGGGGCCATGGCCCACCTGGAAGCCAACAGAGCCAAGGGAACCTCCACCCCCAGAAAAAGGATGGTGTGTATGAACCTAGACCATGCCGTCCCATGGATCTCTGCAAACTTTGGATCAGGAGATCACCTCCTGAGCCAGCTCTACCAGGGCCTTGGGTTTGACACAGAGCTGTGTGAAGTCTGGGCAAAGCAGCTGCTCAGGCATGAACAGAGAGCCACAAGATTTACATGTTTTGGCCTTGGGATCCCTGACAAAGGTGACTGCAATTCAGGCAAGGTAGAAGGTCTGTACAAACCCCTAAGAAAGGGGCTGAATCCATGGGGCTGAGCAGCGTTAATCTGTGGGGTGGTGAGAGGCCCCTGCTAAGAGGACCTGCCCCACTAGGAAGAGTGGATCAGAGTCCCATCTAAAGAAGCAGCCTGGTCACCCCTCTACAAAACAGCCACCTGCCATGCTGGGGAACCGCTTCTTGCTTGGACTCTTGAAAGCCTGCTAAGCTGGAAGGCCAAGTCCTCCAAACAACAAAGGTGGCAGCCCACCCCTCCCTGGGCAGTCTATCCCAGGGAGAGATCAGAGTTCTGTCAGAATATGGGACAGGGTGGCTTGAAGCCCCAGCTGGGAGGTCTCACCCAGTAAGGAGGAATGGATAGAGGTCTCACTAAAAGAAGCAGTCTGGGCATGTTTTGGTAAAGCGGCTATGCTGTGCTGGGGGGTCGCTTCCTCATCAGGACTGTCTGGACTTTCCAAAGCCTGCAGGCTGAAATGGCTGAGTTCTCCAAACTGCAAAGATGGAGGCCCACCCCCTCCCCCAACGGGCTCTGCCCTCTCAGGCAGGCTCTACCCTGTCCTAGTGGCTGTCTGGAATTCCAACCCAGTGGGTCTTATCTTGTGAGATTCTGTGGAAGTAGGGCCTGCAGATCTATGCTACTTAGCTCCTTGGATTCAGGCCCTTTCCTGGGGGTGTGTCCAGACCTTCTACCTTGTCTGAGTTGCAGTCTTCTTTGTCAGGGATCCCAGGGCCTAAGCATGTAAATCTATTGTGTCTGTGCCTGCCGGAGCAGCTGCTCTGCCCACACTTCACACAGTTCTGTGTGTCAAACCCAAGGCCCTGGTGGAGTGGGCTTAGGAGGTGATCTCCTGATCCAAGGTTTGCAAAGATCCATGAGAGAGCATGGTCACAGTTTCAATCACAGCTTCCCGTCTCTGGGGGTGGGGATTCCCTTCACTGTTTTTGCTTCCAGGTGGGCCATGGCCCCACCCTGCTTTACTTAATTCTCCGTGGGTTGCGTTGTTTCCCTGGTCAGTCCCAATGCAATTACCTGGATATTTCAGTTGAAAGTGCTGTATTCACTCACCCCTTTTGTTCCTCTCTGTGAGTGCCACACACCACAGCTGCTTCTAACCGGCCTTCTTGGCCCTCTTGCAATGATATTTAAAAATGGACTTTGGGAGCTGACACAAACAGGTTCCAGCACATCATCGCTATTTTTGCATCTTTGTGAATCTATCTGTGAAAACTCTGGGTTCTAAATGGGTCATGTCTTTTAAAAATATTTGGTTTAGCTGATTGAGCCTCCATATGCTTAATTTGTTGGAACACCCATTTTTGCTCTCATGGAGCACATGAATTATTACACAGGCCCTGAGAATTATGTACTCTCGTGAGCTAGTCATGCATTTGAACTCTAAACTTGGAGAGAGGCCTGGAACACTGGGTCAGTAAATGCTGACCTGGAGGACTCTGGTTTTCAGCTGCCATTATGTTCATGGTGGCCACACAGTATTTAGGTTGTAGAGCCAGCTGCATCTTCAGCCCCTGCTGGACATGTCATGGAGGCCACAGCTGGTCTTCATAGGAGGGTGACCCCTCTCCAGGCGTCATTCTTGGCCAGATTCACATGTCCAGCTATTCCTAAAACACATGCTTAGTGTCAGGGGATTCAGGTAGGTGTGGTAGGAGGAGTCTACTTTCTCTCTTCCACTTCTCCTCTGCTGTGGCTTTGTTCCTCCACCTCTTCCACTGATTTACATAAGAAATTGCAGTGCAGAGATATGGAGCTCTGTTGTGATAAGGAGGAATTTATAGACTCAGCAACACGCTAAGCTGAATCACCCTGATTTCCACAAGTCTACAAACCAATACCTTTTAAATGCATCATTCATGGACCACTTAATACGTTTTTTCACAGCTACCCAGAGTACTGAGTTTTGGTTAGTTTACAAAGAAAATAAATTAGTAGCTATCATAAATTCAATATAGTTAAAATAAAACATAATATTGTAAACTCTAATGATTAGTCTCACTATGTAATGAAGGGAGAGGGAAGGTATTATTTATAATTCCTCCTCAAGGCTCAAAGGTTTGGCTAGACAGTGGACATTTTGAGCCCTAGGTCAGCTTCCACATACAGTTCTTTTATATTCTTTTTTTTATTTTTATAAAATTATTTTTTGATTCACCACTAAAAGTTGGTAGAAATGCAGCAAAGTTCTGATGGTTCTTTCACAGTCTGAGGTACTTATTTCAACCACAGACTCAGAAGCTATAAAGAGACTTCTCAGTGAAGATTTGTTTCAGCAACTTTTCAGAAAAGTTAAGACATATCGGATTTAAAAGTAAATTAGTTCAACCATTGTGGAAGACAGTGTGGCGATTCCTTAAGGACCTAGAAATAGAAATTCCATTTGACTCAGCATTCCCTTTACTGGGTATATAGCCAAAGGATTATAAATCGTTCTACTATAAGGACGCATGCACACGAATGTTCATTGCAGCACTGTTTACAATAGCAAAGACCTGGAACCAATCCAAATGCCCATCAATGATAGACTGGACAGGGAAAATGTGGTACATATACACCATGGAATATTATGCAGCCATCAAAAATGATGAGTTCGTATCCTTTGTAGGGACATGGATGAACCTGGAAACCATCATTCTCAGCAAACTGACACAAGAGCAGAAAATCAAACACCGCATGTTCTCACTCATATGTGGGTGTTGAACAATGAGAACACATGGACACAGGGAGGGGAGCACTACACACTGGGGTCTGCTGGGGGGAAATGGGGGAGGGACGGAGGGTGGGGAGGTGAGGAGAGATAGCATGGGGAGAAATGCCAGATATAGGTGAAGGGGAGGAAGGCAGCAAATCACACTGCCATGTGTGTACCTATGCAACAATCTTGCATGTTCTTTGTATGTACCTCAAATGCAATAAAACCTAAAATGCAATAAAAAATAAAAATAAATAAATAAAAGTGGAGTGCTTAGATGTTTCAATTGGGGATATTTGTGGGTGGATTTCTTACCTATTTTTCTGATATACTTCACTCAAAAAAGCACTTATTCCTTCCATTCCAGCTTTTGGGTGAAGGTCTTTATTTTGTTTTATTTTAATGCCTCATAATCTACTGTTGACTTTTTTGCTCTAACAAAAGAAAAAAATCATTGAGTCCCCACTGGGAAATTGCCATACGGTTGGCAATACAACTGTTTGGAATAATCTTCTTAAGAACCTCATGATCTTTCAATATTAAAAAATGTGATATTTTGACTCTGGCTCTTTGGGCTCTCCATGAGGATGGATTTATTGTTGAGAAACATTGCTCACATTAGTCGCTTCAAATTATGGGACTAGCCTTACTAGCTTTTTCAGAGCCGTTATTTCAAAAACCAGTGTGAGCCCCGGTCCTCCCCAGCCATCACTCATTAGTATGCAAAATTGGGGCCCGTACTGCTATCCATCTCTTTCCAATAGGTGAGGGGCGTGCCTGGGCAGGACTGGTGTGGGCAGAGGCTCCAGCATTTCAGTCATAAGTCCAGCATATGCCATAGGGTAGCTCAATGACGTGGGTTTCCATTCTGGCCTTACCTCTTATTCACTGTGTTATTTTGAACCAATTACTTTATCCTTCTTTGCCTCAGTTTCCTCATCTGGAAAATGGGGATTAAAAATAGTATCTACCTTACATGTAAAGTACTTAGAACATACCCGGCCACTACTACATACTCTAAAAAAGTTAACTTTTACTACTATGATCATGGATTTGATCATTAAAGTAGCTGCCATCACAGCTGGTCTTTGATCAGGACCTGTCTATCACAATGTCCATTATAATCAAGCCTGTTTCTGTGCTCACAAACTCATCTGTAATTAAATGAAAATATGCCTTTCCCTGTAGCATAAGTCCTAGATAGGTCTTCCCAAAATATGAGTTCTACTACAGCACACTTTCTCCTCTAGCATGAGTTCCTTGGGCAGGCATTCTTGTGAGCCATCGGTTTTTGTTTAGCATGAAGTTTCTTTTGAATGAGATTGTAAAAACTTACAGGTGATATTGTGGTTGCCAAGTTCTCCTCACATATTCCAAAATTCTGATTTGTTTTGCTCACCTGTTGTTTTATCTGGCTGCATTACTTCTTACCTGCCTACGTGACAGTAGTTATTTCTTCACCTTGGATATCATTCAGTTAACCAATATGCACAAAGGTCCGTTGTTAATATAGTATTTTCCACATTGCGTGTGGAGAACTGATGAACATATTACAGTGGATGCCTGTCTAGCTAACTTGATAAATTTGATAAAGGTAGCAGTAGTTGTTTATTTAATTGAAAAAAGTTTATTAAAATATGGAATGAAAAAGTTATTGGCATAACTGAGACACTTTATCTTAACTTGAAAATATGAGTGGACAAGACTTTTTACAAATTACCATTACAAAAACTATTCTTGCTGTCAGCATACTCACTGTCACCACTCTTTAACATGCATTCTGAATGTGAATATTCTTGGGAAACTACTGGTCTTAACACTGTCTCTACATTTATATGATTCTCTACCCTCTACATCCTCCAGACCTATCTAATTTGCTACAAATATTTTCAGCAATTAACATTCATTTGTTAACATATTTAATAAAATTAAAACTGTTATAATAATGAGTCAAACTTCCGTAAATGTATTTGGGAACAAAGGTGACTGACCAAACTCCATTAAGGGAGACAGGAGAGTGTGGGCATGCTGGAAAGCCTTAGAAGCCAGCGCCATATTGATACCAGCCATCATGCTTCCTGCATGGAACAGAGTGATCCTGAGCGCCATTGAGGTCACTGATCGTTAGCAGTATTTGAACTGCATTTGTTATAGACCTGGAGAATGATTGCCATTCAGTTGCTTGGTAGTTCGAGTGGAATGTTGAATGATTGCTCTGTAGTTTTGTTCTCTTCCTCACGGAAGTACCATAATTGACTAATTCATAGTAGAAAGACATATCTCCCACCTATCCAAAATGAAAAGTATGATTGATTTAAGACTTTTAAATTTATTATTATTATTTTTTAAAAGCAAAGTTGTTTCTAAAAAGGTTATACACTGGAGTTCATAGGCAAATTGTTTGCTGGCCCCACCTAATTTTCTGATATTTGCATTTGTACTTCCTAATTACACCATTTTTTTTTTCATTCTACATGTGTGGCATGTTTTTCAATGAATGTTTCCCTTGTCATGGCTTCACAGTCTCCATTGACATTGGAATTCTGCTTGTTATTTGTTTTTACAAAATCACTTGGAATTTAAAATTTGAATTAGAGTTTTAGTTGTTAATTTTACACTTTGATGAACTATTTTTTTGCTACTAATCAGTTTTTGTGAATTAAATATCTAACACAACACTAATAGAAAAATACTAACACAAATTTGACAATAATATACTTGAAATAACCTAAAACTACATCAGCCGAAATGTCAGGTAATTTAAGTACATGTGATTGATCAGATATAGATCAACTGACAGATTTAGCATCCAAAGCATATGCACAGATTTTTAGTCCCTCATGGTTGTGAATATAAATGTAGAGAGTTTTTACTGGAAATCATTACGTTTCACCTTTCCAATGTATGAGGAATGTGTGTGCATGTACATGTGTGTGCTGGGCAGATGTTGCATTATGTATTCTTTTAAGTGAAAGCACCCCTGTGAATCTCTGGCAGACTGTGACACCAGGTCTGTGAGCCACACTTCTGCGGGACAATGCTGGATCCTGGTGCTGGTCCCGGTTACCCCCAGTCCACCTTCCTCCGTGGTGAGCTCTCCCATGGGACCCTGTCCTTCAGGGGCCCTTGACATGTCCAGTCCAACCCACTGGAAAGGACATGCTGCCCAAGGGAAGGACCCATTCTTCTCTGGAGATCCTGGGTCTCTCTGCACACTACCCATCTGCTCCTCGGTGTCCAGCTTTGTCAGGGAACACCTGGAAAGGCCACCCAGGGACAGTCACTACTTCTCCTTGTGCTTACAAAGCCAGGGGGTGGTAGTCAAGTGGCTTGCTCTACTAAAGAAAGCCTGCATCTCTTATTTTGCTTGCTTCTCCTTCAGATCTAAGTGCAGTCTCCCTTATAGTTGTGTAAAGATGCTGTTTTCATACACACATATATAAGCGTTCAGGCTGCAGGCTCTATTTGAGGTTTAGAGACCTACTATTCATCTGCTTTGATAGAGTCAAAGGAGAAGCAGACTGCAGACATGAAGCCAGTCTCATCACTGAGGAAAGATGAAGACATGCCAGGCTGGTCACGGCAATGAATGCTTACCAGCAATACCACCATGGCCAAGGGCTGGAGAACACACTTGTAATTCAAACCATTCTTGATTTAGCTCATAGTGAAACATATGTGAAAATGGTTAAAAATGCCTTTTCTCTCTTTCTTCCTTTCCTTTCCTTTCATTTTCTTTTTTCTTTTCTTTTCTTTTTGTTTTGAGACAGGATCTCACTCGGGCCCAGGCTGGAGTGCAGTGGGGCCATGATAGTTCACTGTAAACTTGAACTTCTGGGCTTAAGTAATCCTCCTGCCTTAGCCTGAGTAGCTAGAACTACATGAATGTGCCAACATGCTCAGCTAATTTTACATTCCTTTGTAGAGACAGGGTCTAGCTATATTGCCACACTAGTCTAGAACTCCTGGCCTCAAGTGATTCTCTGGCCTCAGCCTTCCAAAGTGCTGAGATTGTCAGCGTGAACCACAATGCCTGGCCAAAAATGTCATTTCTAAAGGGCATTTGTAAAACTGATAATTTTACCATGATGTAACCAAAATGTAATTATCCAAATTAGGTGAGAAACAGTAAGATATTACTTCTTTTTCAGCTTTTGCATATCCAAATATCCTTTATGGTGGCTCGTATATACATGTATTTGTATCTAGACATTAACTACTTAAGTTTAATTATTATAATATTATTATTATAATAATTTTTGACACCAAAAATGTGAAGTGGTCAGGGAGTCATAGCATTTTCTTTGTAAAATGAAAATGCTTAGAAAAGATATTATGAAAACGTTCACAGGATACTTCCTTTGGAAAGCAATAAAAACTACCAATTCTCCCAGGTTTGCCTAGGTATTTTATTAACTAGAAATAGCACATTACTTGTGCCCTATGAATCTCAACTTTAATCTTTTGATTCTTTGAGCCAGGCCCAACCCTCAGCGCTTTTTAAAATACCTCACTGCCCCACTACCTTGCCTGGGCAAGGAGAAACATTTTTCCTCATTCTTCCTGGCAAGCCCCAGGCAGGCTGAGCTCTTTCTCCAGTCTCTTTTATCCCAGTCCCTGTGCATCTGCTGCAGCTGATTTGAGCCAGACTCTTCCTCCATCATAGCAGGGTGCCTTGTCTGGAGTAGAGTCTGGCTGGGGATCCAGGAATTTGCACTGGGAGACAGAGCAGCCTAGGAAGCAAGGGCATCTTGAAGAGCAAAGAGCGGGATGGGAGTGAAAGACAGGCTCTGCAGTTGGCAGTAGAAGCAGCCTCTAGCAGGGACTGCTCTGACATCAGACTGTCTGGACCCCTTGGCTGCTCTCTAGAGAGAGGCCCACGCCAGGAGGTACTTTTATTTTATACATTTATACTTCTGTATTGCTTCTTCCTCCTCCTCCGCTTCCTTCAACTTCTCTTTCTCCTCACCTCTGGACAGATTGCTGCTCATTACTTTACAAGGAGAGATTCGGTGGCAATGGCATTGTGTGCATTTATGCCCAGGTGATTTCATGGTTTGCTAGTTTAATGTATGTTAAGTATATTTGTAGCCTTTGCTTTCCCGACATTGCCTAACAAGTCTTTAGTAATATGCTAAAATGTGAAATTTATTCACATATGAGAGTAAAGATTTCAGAATTAGAGGAGCTAAAATGTGAAATTTATTCACATATGAGAGTAAAGATTTCAGAATTTTTATTTTCAATCAGAAAATAAAAATTTATAGCTTCAGCTACCACTGTTGTCTGATCTGTAAACATCCAATCAAATATAATTTCATTATAATCATTTTTAGGCTTTAATAAACACTTAATATGTAAACTCTAGGCTTAAGTAACTGCTGGAGTTTAAAAAATATTACATATGATAAATATTGTATGTGTATTGTTTTATATAATACATAAAATTATTCATTATATAAGTAGTATATATCATACTTACAGAATATATATTATATATTACAAATATACATACACGCATACACACACACACACACACACATACACACACATACACACACACACACACAGGCATATATATGTATATATTTACCTGTTTGTTTTCTTCCAGTAGTATTTGTGATTTGTCCTTTAATGCTCCCTGATCATTTGCAGGTAAATACATTCTTTAAATTCATGAAAGCAATTATGGGTTGAGTTTAGGAATGCAGGAGCAGCCCTGACCTTGAATGATCACAATTGTAGAAGCTAGAGGGTGAAATCTCCTACGTCATCTAGTGGTAGATACACGTTATTCACTCTGGGTCTCTTTATCATCTCAATAGGAAAGTAAAACAACAGGACCTCCAAGTGTTATCAAAAAATAGTGCCTTGGGATGGAGAATCCTAAGAACAGTTCTCACTTAATGGGGGGTTGCTAAATAAACTAATTCTTGCTCAAAACTGTGTCGTGTTGTACTTCCTACTTCTTGTTTCTGTGGATGCTGATGACTTCTATTGAAAGATTCCAACCTTCCGATTATTCCATTAGATAACTTTTTAAGTGAATATATTTTTGGAAAAAAAAACCTGTGGGGTATATAGGTACACAAAATGGAAGAAAAGAGTCATGGAGAGTAGAAAAACTTTGGAAACATATTTGTTCAAAATGATTGATTCCTGGATGTGGCCTCCTTTGGCTCACTGTAAGTTATAGAGAGCTAATAAAATGTGCAGAACTCTACAAAGTGCTGCTCCGAAGGCTTCCCGCAGTGTCAGCAGGCAGCTCCTGCCAATCAGCTTTAGCCTTGAATCAATCTAGTGGCAAGAGCAGAGAACAAAGGCCAAATTGGTCAGATTGCCTCAAAAGGAGAGAGAAGCACATTTTTGAATGTATTTATTTCTGAAATAAACTTGACCACATTGTCTACAAGACACTATCCACTGAATCTGCTACCCTGAGTCCTCCAAAGCATTCTGAAATTATTGCACAGTATATAGGTAAAATTCACCTACTTTTAGCTTGCTTTTAAAAAATGACCTGCTTCCTCATGTTCTCTTCTAGTGACTCACTTGGTGGACACATATACAAGTATTTTGTAGTTTATGTGCATTTGTCTTGGATGCCCAATCTCTCTGATATACAAGAACATCTGTATACCTTTGGCGTTAGAAGGTTCACCTGAAGTTTGTTTACATCCTGAATGTAAGGTAAGTCTAATGCCTTCACAAGTACTCCAAATACTGCATTTCCAATATCAGAGGGAAGGTGATTCAAAGGACTGTAACAAACATTCTAAGTAACTACAAATTAGTTTCTTCTTTTTCAAAAACTACTTTTGTAAATTAACTTCATGGTGCAATACTGGGTCTGGCACAATATATCTTACATAATAACATTCTTACAGCCAGTGATTCAAATGGCTTTTGAATAAGTAGTATTGCATCTCCCTCTGTGCCTGGGCTTCCAACAGAGACTTGTTCAGCAAGAAGTTGGGAATAAATAAAGCGTATTGTTAGGAAGAGACTCTTTTAGTCCATGGTTATGCTAAATTTATTTAAATATATACATTAGTACTGTGTGGATTTGAAGATTTAAAGTGTCTATGAGATTTCTATACGTAGACTATCCCTTTTATTTAAGATCCAGCTATTGCTGATGCAATTTTTCTCTGCTGAATTGTTCTGCTTCTCAGAACTTATTTCTCACTTCCCAGTGATCATCATCTCCATTGCATCATTCATTTTTTAACCACATTAAGTGTGTGCAAACAAAGCAAGCGGACATCAGGCTTAGAGTTCAAGTTTTGATAGTACAGATAGTTTTTGGAAAAACTCATGAGCCTGCCACAGTCAGGGAGTTTGGGTTTTTGTCCGTTCCATTTTGTTTTGCATTTGCAACGTAGAAGTTGAATCAAGAATGCGAAGGAAGCCCAACAGATGACTTCTTTATTACATGCTTTACTGAGATATGCATGTGGTCACTACTCTTTGTAAAAGCAGTCCAGGATACGGTGGGGAGTGTCAGAGAGAACTGGGGAAAGGTGCCTGTGCCAGCCAGGGAGGGATGTGGGGTATATAAGTCTTGAATGTACTTGCAGAATTGAGTAACCAGTGAGGAGAGCAATTCCGCATCCTTGGCTCTACTGAGCCAAATGCCAAAATAAGTTTAAAAGGCCGCTAAATGTCTACCTAAAGTTCTTCAGTAGCTCTGGGAATCCAGGTGAGGACCACAGAGAGGCAGGAGAGACATCAAGTTGATGCAATCTGAAGCCACAAGCTGTACACCTCTCTGTAGCCTTTCTAGCTCCCAAGTCCGCCCTCCACAGACAACAATGACTCCAAGGACCCCTCCCCTCAGCACTGCAATCTCCTTCTTGAATTCCTCACCAGGGCCATCACAATGACCATGAAACTCATCTCCCGGCTGCCCCTCTGTCATCCACAGAACTCTAGAATTGTTTTTAATATTCTATTTTAATTATTATT
This sequence comes from Cebus imitator, assembly GCF_001604975.1. Lineage (NCBI taxonomy): Eukaryota > Metazoa > Chordata > Mammalia > Primates > Cebidae > Cebus > Cebus imitator. Next base: position 2,616,252 of record NW_016107540.1, on the reverse strand, counting down.
TAACTTTGATAATTAAATAATTTAACTTACTTTTTAATAATTAAATAATACTTAAATTTTAAAATAAATAATTTGATGTTTCAGAGGACAAACCATATACAAACCATAGCAGTTTGGACCTATTTATTCAATGCAGAAACATACATACACACACACACACACACACAGACACCACACACATACACACAAACCCATATACATACACCAAAAAGCATATGCAGACAAATAAACACACAGATGCACAAGCAAGTGCACACAGGTACACAAACACACATACACAGAAACACACATGGAAACACACACCCAAACACACACACATAGGCACACACAAATGACATACAAACATACACACAAGCACACAGATGCACACAGAAACACACACACAAATGCACATACACACATCCAAACATGCATTTGCTGAATTAGTACATAGATGCATGAGATGTTTGCGGCTTTATATTCATTCATTCTTTTTTTGCTGTTTATTTAACAACCCTAATATACACACTACATGGTTAGCAATTTCAAAGATACCTTCTGTCTAACATTTACAGACAGTGATTAGAGGGGAACACGAGGCCCATGTACCACATCAGGAACAGAAGTGCCCGCCCTTATGTAAAATCATCCCCACCCTCCTCCCCTGGCACATGTGGGGTGACTTGGGGGCCGAGTCTGAGTGTCCTCTGCTAAGGGAATGCAGCAGTGTGCTCCTGCTCTTTCTCCCTCTGCTTCGCCTCGCTCTGTGAGGAGCCTCATTCACACCTGTCTGCCTGGATACCCTAGTCCAAGCTTTGTTCTGCTCGATCCTACATAGTTTACCTGCCTCCCATCCCTGCCCCTGCCCCAGCTTAGGGGAGCCACACCTCATGTATCTTCAGCTGTCAGTTGTTTGAATGTGGGAAACACTTTTGAAGGTCCTGAATTGGGATGAGAGTGTGGGCCTGGTTTGGCAGTGCATTCTGGTGATGCCAGCTTGTGTGTGTTGTTTAGAAAATGAGCATGAGCTCTGAATGGGCACATCCCCTGGTCTGGGGGAATCTTCTATCTGTGGGGAGGGCAGGGGTTTAAATGAAGGCCAGAATCATGCTCTGAAAATCAAGGGATCCTAGGAAACAGGGCTCTGTGTCCTGTTGCCTGGGTCTAATGTGGTTGCTGGCTTAAAGGAAATCAGTTAATGTGTGAAAAGTGGGTATAAACATCAGAGTTACTAAACAGATGGTTCAGCCAGGTGCAGTGGCTCACACCTGTAATCCCAGCCCTTTGGGAGGCCGAGATGAGCTGGCAGATTACCTGAGATCAGGAGTTCGAGACCAGCCTGGCCAACATGGCAAAACCTTGCCTCTACTAAAACACAACAGTTAGCCTGGCATGGTAGCACATGCCTGTAATCCCAGCTTCTTGGGAGGATGAGGCAGGAGAATTGCTTGAACCCAGGAGACAGAGGTTGCAGTGAGCTGAGATTGTGCCACTGCACTCCAACCTGGGCAAGAGAGAGACCAAGTCTAAAAAACTATGACCCAGATGGTCTACTGGGGGAGATGAACTAGTAAACAGTCTTTTAGTCTTTTACAACGTGCTATATAAAGTGTCATCACGCACAGGATGGGCTTCGGAAAGATTGTGCTGTCTTGGCTGACTTCTGAATGATGGGAAAGGTTTAGCCAGGCAAGAAAAGGAGGAATCCATATTGCTAGCGTATGCAAAGGTAAGCAGTCAAGAGCAGTACATTGGTTATGGTTCATCTGGATGTAAGTTACACAAATACAAATAATAGTCTGGTTTATTTTTGTGATTTAAATTCAAAGCAGGCAGTTTCCGCACATTGGATGAGAGAATCGGGGATGCTGAAGCTGATGCTTTTGTCTTTCTTTTGGCCTTTCCTTTTCAGCAGCTGCAGTCCTGTCATTAAAACTGCATTCATGAAAGAAACGAGAAGGGTGGACAGGGAGGGAATGAAAATATTGCTCTGTGGGAGGCATCGTTATTTTATTCCAGAAGAGAGGGATCAAGCCCTCTAACCTGGTTGGAGAGCTAAGAATAGCCGCCATAGCTCTTGTTAGTAGACAGGGGCATGTGCCCTCCATGTGCTACAGGGATTGAGATGCAGTGACTTTTCATGTTCCTGGGGCCTAGGCGGGCTTTCCTCCCTGGGATGAAAAGATCTCTGCCTTCCATGTTAACAAAAGAGATTTCTTAATTAGGAAGAAAGAAATGGGAAAAATTCTCTCAAAAAGACAAAGGACCACCTCAAAAAGGAATCTGCATATTGGGGACATCTGGTGATATGGTGTGTTTGAAATGAAAGATATGGAATGAGATGGACTAAGAGATGCTAATGAGTTTGGAAATTTCTCATTACTCAAAGGATTCACCCTTTTTTTTTTTTGGAGAAAGAATTTTGCTCTTGTTTTTCAGGCTGGAGTGCAGTGGCGCAATCTCAGCTCACAGAAACCTCTGCCTCCTGGGTTCAAGTGATTCTTCTGCCTCAGCCTTACTGAGGATCTGAGATTATAGGCACACGCCACCACCTCCAGCTAATTTTGTATTTTTAGTAGAGACGGGGTTTCTCCATGTTGTTCAGGGTGGTCTGGAACTCCTGACCTTAGGTGATCCGCCCACCTCAGCCTCCCAAAGTGCTGGGATCACAGCCATGAGCCACCGTGCCCAGCCTCATCTATTTTTAAGAAACAAAAAATGATTTAAAGATAGTAATTGGAGTTTTAATTCACAATTAAAATATATAATGATGAACTATTTTGAATCAATGAAAAATAGTTCATTGATTAGTTCATTGAAAGTTTATGTGTAAATATGTATCAAATACTAATCACAAAACCACCTGTAGGTATTTGGAAAATGGTTGTGCATACATAGGAGTAACTCAAGCTTATGTATTCCGTTTACATGCTGCATAAACTTCTTTAATGCATTAAGGTGTTTTAATTAAGAAAATGACAAGATCAGGTTTGCCTTTTACTTAGCTTTGTGGCTGGAGAAAGTAGGGCTTGCAGTGATTAAACAAGTTAGAAAACTATTGTCTGAATCCAGGTAAGAGATAATAAGAGCCAAAAATAAAGTCATACAAAGACTTGTCAAGAAGGAAGAGTCAAGCGTGATTAGGAACCAGTTTCTCCTGGAAGGTCTTGCTTGGGTAGGAGCAGTCATCATGCTTGATACATGGCACAGAGTAGGCTCTCAATGAAGGAGGCTTTCTGATCACTCTATAATTAAAAGAACAGCAGGAATAGAATGCCATGATTTGGTTTGGTGGGGTAAGGGGAGCTTGGAGTCAGTTTTAGATAGCTTGATTTTGAGGTCCAAGCATAATATCTAAATGGAAGTCCATGAAGTGGGTGCATTGATCAAGAACTTAGGAGAGAGACCTGTGTTGGGTAGATTTAGCATATATCAGCATGACTTTGGAAGTCAATGGTAAGAGACTGAGAAGGAGAACCACGACAAAAGGAACTCCAGAAAACCCTGTCATCATAAAATTTCAGGAATCAAGGAGGAAAGGGGTTCCATCAAAGCTGCCAACTGAACAGAGCCAATAGGCAAGGTACATATTGGAATATTTCCTTTGGACTTAGCAGCTTGAAAGTTATTGAAGCCGGTGGCTAAAACAACTCCAGAGGGGTACATTGGCAGGAAGCCAGACTGGGAAATTCATGATCCTTCCACCATCCACAGCAAGGGAAAATTTTCATGTTAAACAGGAGCACCAGAACTTGGATATAGGTAGGGCTTATGTAGGAATACAAGAAAATAAACGTCACTGCCAAAGGCAAAGTGCAGTGGGGAGGGTGGATGTAGAGGTGCAAGGAAGGGAGGAATACTGCACTTAAAGGAAGATCAGGCAGATAGACAATCCATCCTCCTCAAATAGACAGACGAACTTAGTTCCAGGAAGAAACTTCTTTGACTTTTACGGAACTTGGAAGAACTTGTTGGTTGCTGTTGACTTTAGTAGAATTAAGGGTACACTCAGGTACTTATAAATTATATGTGGTTATTTTCTTTTTAATGAACCACATGACATCTGTTCAAACAGCATGAATTAACAAACACATTATATATATATATATATATATATATATATATATATATATATATTGTGTTGCTTCAGTTATTTTCCTTTTACTCTCTCAGGAAATCTCAATAGAGCAAAACCACAAACAAGATTTTACAAGACAATAGCTCGTCCTTTTTCTCAATTTATTTCTGTGGTCTTTGTAAACTTTGTAGTTACTGAAAATTCATTTCATTCTTTAAAAATATTATTGTGTCTGTTTTTAATTAAAATGGGCTCATCAGGTACACAGCATGGGTGTAAAAGTAATAAGGTCATTTTTCATCCTGGACGTCCTTAAACATGTGGTTGGTTTTTTTCCTTAATTGTCCACCAGGGCTTACTGCATTCATCTTATTATTTGTCTGGATTTCACTTTTTCATACAAAATTGCTATCGGACAAACTAGGCAGATAGGAGAATTTTCTTTCTATGCAATTTAAGTCATAGCGTTTTTATATAAATACCATCAAAGGATTGATAATGGTTTTTGAAATCTGTAAGAGACATTAAAATATTTTTGAAGTATTGTGATTCAGTATTTTCTTATTTATTTAACTAAGAGAAATTTAACACCAGTGAGAAAAACTGTCAGTGAACAATTGCATTAACCCATCAAGATCTTTCACATATGTTGTCCTTTGGCTCAAGGTCCAATTTCAATATGCAGTAAGACCCCCAGAAACTGCGGACTATCAGAAAAGGCTGTCATGGTAATTGTCACCCTCCCCTCAATATTTATTGGCTGTTCCACTCAATTATTGTCAAGTCTATTCTGCCAGGTATCTGTCTTTTTTCAGATTGTCCTTTTTGTTCATCTCCTGTTAGCGGAAACTATCCTTGGGACAGAGCTTCCTCAATTTCCAGAGCTGCCACAGTGCTCTGCCCACTGGGCTCAGGTTTGTAAATCTGGCGTGCAATCTTGGTATTTTCCTGTTGCCAGCTTGCTTTCTGCAAAGCATCCATTCCACACCTTCTCTTCTTTTTGTAGATAGTAGCCCCTAATTTGACAGAGAACATAGTGGTCTTCTAACTCCCAATATCTGCTGCCACCCGACTTCCCACCTCCTTGGGCTGTTTCTTTCTGCCTCTCCACAGTCAGAAGAGAGCATCCTTCCTGCCGCAGGTGCATGGCACTTCTTTCTGCTGTGAGAACTGTCTTCCTCTTGGTCCTTCTTTCCATCGTGTCCTCATCGGCTCTGCACCAATGGGTGCCAGGCAGCCTCTGCACGGATTTAACCTCAAAACAGGGAGAAAGCAGACAGCCCCCTCCATCACAGCTGTCATCCTTAGATTGTGCTGTGTGCTCTTAGAATATTCAACCCTCTCTTTCTCTAACTGCTAATTCTGAGCATGGGACACTGGACCTGAGACACTACTGAGCACAAGACATACTTGAGGGGCTTGTTCACATTTCTGAATCCATGCTTCCTTACTTGGATTCATATGGTCTGCAGTAGAACCCAGATATCTAAATTTGTGAGAAGATGACTCTGAGGCTGGGTGTATGGGAGTTTTTGAAAAATGTCGTATGAGTGTATACGTTTCCTGGCTCAACCTCAGCTTTCCCAAGCATATTTCAGTCTTTCCTGCTACTCCTGTTGGTGGATATTGATCAAATCTCCACAATGCAGGGGATGTTGTAATTATGAGTCTTTATCACTGAGAATGTGCTACCGACACTTTGGTTCCATGAATGACATCTATTCACACTTCCTCTTCTCTCAGCTGCTGATATGGGGACAGATATACAAACTTCTCTTCTGGATAGTGACGTTTTCAAAATTTTGAGGTGCCTAAAAATCATCCCTGTTTCACATAGGACGTCTTGTCTTCTTGTATATAGAAGACTGTATACGTAGTCTAGATACAAGAGTACTTACTGTATACAAATGCTGCCCTTTCTGCAGAAGATGAAGTTACATTTGCTTCCCTGGAGACAAAGGACAACGTCCTTAAGGAACCATGGCTTAATTCCCCATGTGAACTACATAACAATTACATGGATTTTGTAGGAGACAGTACAATACTCTCAGTCGTAGGAAGTTAATTTGGCTATCTGTAAAGTCGAGCAAATTCTATTTGTTTATTCAATGTATTAACACAAATTAAGTATGGAAAAAAGATAATCCTTTGAGGAACCCAATAGTTCAAAGAAAGAGAAACAAAATTCAGAAAATCTCAGGAATTTCACAGACTTACCCATGACAATGTGTTATCCTTTGAGAATATGAAAATGAAACCCAGCATTTTAAAATAAAATTTGATGAAACATTTCCAAGTTAGGTCTATTTTTATGCTTTGAGGGTAATTACTCTGAAAACAACCATTTGTTTTTTCAACTAAGTTCATTCACACCATAGGCTTACTCGGCTAAAATGAAGAGAAAAGTCTCCCTGAATTTCACATTTCTGCCATGTGTTAAATTAAAGCGTCTTTTGGTAATAGAGAAACCAGATTACCTAGAGTGAGGGTGAGGGCAGAAAGAAAGGAAACAAAATTATGGCATTGTCAATGACTGAATCTTTTATACACATGAAACCCAGACTGCAAATCAACTGTCTGAACTAACTGGCAGGCAGTTGCTCTGTTCACCTCCAAAAAACATGACATAGTTAATGTTCCCATCTGGGGGAGACCTGGTTCCTGAGACAGATGGAAACCTAACTTCTATGGTTGAGAAGCTGCAGGTTTCTGATAAGTATCACCTTTATAAGCATTTATTTTCTAATAAGAAAAACAGAGTTAAAAAGATATACCTTGCAATATTATTGTGGCTGAATAAAATACACTTACTCATAACTTTATTGGAAAATTAGGCTAAAAGTTAAATAAATGAACTTATGATTTTCCCCAGGATTTGATTGTTTTGGAAGTTTAAAGAGAGAAACTTCAGTATACTGCTGTTTCTGTAGATGAAGAGCTTGTCACATCCAGCCTCAGGTACACCAGAGGTGTTGCGCGCATTGTACCTCTTGAGAATGCTTACATTTGGATAATTATTTTAGAACATATCCAACCATGTTTAAATCACCCTTCAGTGGAAGACCAAGTTGTACAGCCTTAAAACTATTGAAATAATGTGATCAGTGCTGAACAACTTGGCGTCATTCCCTGAGTGATGTTCAGGAGACACAAACATATACAAAAACCAGCTCCTTCCAAAAGAGAGGAATCAAAGTCACAAATAAATTGCAACCCTTTCCTGAGGGGAAGCACCATGTGTTTATCCCAAGAAGGGCGTGGTTTCTCGTGAGGACAGCTGAGCAGTGGAGAAAGCAAGGCTGTGAAAGTCTATCACCTATAAACTCAAATATCTCAGTTAAGGAAGTCAGTAACTATTTAGAGATTTTTTCTCAAAAATAATTCCATGAAAAATCAGCTTAAAAATAGGTTATCTACTAGTCCTGAACCAAAGCCAACTGGAAGACAACAGGCAGGCACTCATTGAATGAGTGGTCCTAGAGAAGGACATGGTAATCCTGGGACTCAATGCATTTGCAGAGAAAGCCAGGAATGGAGATTTGGGTCCAGATCACTTCCCACGAAGTCAGAGCAATGCTGGACTAAAGGTGGGGCTGCTCCCTTGAAGTTCAGCAAGTAAGCACAACAGGGTCTTTGAGAGCTTGGAAATATCAATGAAGAATATCCGGGGGAAGGAAGGGAGTTATTTCCTCTCCACTGGCAGAACTCAACCAGAGAAAGTCTTCAAGAGCAGGAGTCGTCTCTGCTCTGGGCTGGGGGCTAGAAGAATAAAAGTTCATGGAGCAAGGGTTTGGGGAAGGAGATGTGTAAAGGAATTCCAGGCAGCAAGTCCAGCTGCCGAGACAGACATCTGAAAGAGACTGGCAGACCCAGGAAGTGTGGTTACAGTTGTGGAATAGAATCTGTGAGGAAGAAAAGGAAGATGGTATCAGAGATGCTCAGAAGCCACATAGTCTTAGCAGGGGTCTTGGGATGCGTTCTGCAGGCACAGAGTGTGCATCTAGAAACACTGAAGAAATGCTCATTACATGAGAAATGTGACCAACTCTAGGTATGTAGAACAAAACATGGTGGCTCCACTGTCCCCAACACTCTCCCTGGATCTCTCAGGGAACATTCTGGAAGGCCCGTTTCATACTCTGGGATCCAAGTGCATTGATTTGTCTCAGTTCCTACATTAAGAAAAAAACAGAAACACTTTTGGGATTTCAGGGACCAAGGCCTTCAGATTCGTGATGGAAAACGGTGTATGAGGCAGGTTCTGCTCATAATGCGTGGATGCCACAGCTAGAGTGTTTCCTCAAACCTTAGCTGAAGTCTTTGCTGGAATTTGCAAGCACAGGGTGACATCTCCAGGGCTTTCAAATGTTTCTGAGCAAGGGAAAGCTTAGCCAAGCTTTAGCGGAAAAAATCAGATCTATAACACAAAGTAGAGAGTCACAAAATGGCCCTAATTATGTCTTTGGTTATCTAGTATCAAGGGACTCCCTCCGTCTTGTGCAGCTCACCTTTGAAAAATGGGAGTAAAAATCAGTAAAAATCAACTTATTGGAATCCAGTCAGCATAATTAAATTAGCGTCTGTTCTTCAGACTCCAGCTTAGGGTGGCTGGTGTGAAAGGAAACAAGGGATTTATAAGAAAAAAGAGTTTGAAAGTCCAGAGATTTATACATCATTTCCAACCTGTAGGGTGATATTTCTAAGGCACGAAATGGTTCACTCTCAAGAATTATTAACACAGTGCCAGGAGAGAACAAATCATTTATAAGAAAGACCATAACTTTTACATAACATTTTTTGTACTTTCCCGAAAAAAGCTATTTGTGAAAATTAAAAATTAAAGTATCTAAACATTGCTAAATAAATAATGAAAGCTTCTGTCAGCTTTCCTCTCTGGGTTTTTGTTCTTATTTTTAAAAGATGAAGCAGATGAGAAATGTCTTTTATCTAAGAGGAAATTTGGTATTCTCCAGCACAACTCCCATGTTTTTGGCTTTTTTTCATCACCAACAATTATTTTGCTCTCTCTTTTGATATTGTGAGTGTGCTTGTTTTTTTGAGAAAATGTCTTGACTTTTGGAGTTTGTGTTTTCTGTGTTTCTGCACTAAGATTTCTTTTATCTTACTTGGACCTAACCAGTTCTCATGAATGCAAGTGAAGTTAAAATACTTACAGAAGAATTAGAAGTAACTTGTCATGTCAGGGCTTTCTGTTAAGGTACAGTCTGTACAACTCTTGGAGGATAATTGCTTCAGATTTTCTAGAAAAGAAACTCTTAATGAAAATAAGATAAAATGTTTAAAGTCTTGTAGAAAAGTCTCAGCCACTCCAGTAGGTCTGTCACTAACGAGGATGCATTGCGCCCCCCACGCTCTGCTGTGGAAGTCTGAGGTTGTCAGGAGCTGGAAAGCATCGCATGATTGGCACTTGCTTGCCAGGCACGGGGTGCTAATTCTGGAAGCATTGCTGTCAGGGTGAGCCTGAGCCCCAGGCACCACCTCAGCTTTTCAGAACATCCCAAGAGTTCTGGTGCTCATTATGCTCTGATCTGCTCTGCTCTAAAATTATGCATTACGCTGCACCTTCCCAATACTTTATCCTCTCAACTATTTCTCCACACTTCCCCACGGTGGCTCTAACACGAGAAACAGTGCCTAGAAATGGCACTTACGTGTGACTGCTGCTGAGTGACTACGACAGTGAGCTCCCTTTTGTGTGGTCTGTGTTGAGGACGGAGCTGATTGGGAATAGGGCAGAAAGCATGTGGGCATCGTATTTTAAGCTCCTGGTACCCCGTCTGCTTGCAGACCCCTCCTTTCCCCTACTTCCTATGCTTTGAAAACTCCCCATGCACTCCCCTGAGCGGGGCTCTCCTCCCTCCAGGAGGGGCCATGCAGGAGCCCACAGACACCAGCAGTGTTTGATGTCAGCTAGTTTGTTTTCAGCTGCACACTCAGCAAATTCAAATGGCTTAAGAATTAAAGACATTGACTAACGCACACCAAATAGGCAGTAGGTTGACCATTTCAGTGGCCAGATAAAGTCGGGAGGAATTTCGGCCTCTTCCATGCTTCTGTTCTTTGATTTTCCTGTCTCTGGTCTCCGTCGTCAGACTCATCCTCTCATGATGCCACATGACGGAGGACACTCCATGCATCCCCACTTCTCACAATGACAATGAAATACTCTCCCGGCACATTTTGGAAGAATGAATAAACCTCTCCAAGAAGCCACTGGAGACTGGAGCTAGGGAGGACTACCTGGCCGTTGAGCCCCGCCTGGAACACAGGAAGAAAGGATAGGCTGTCTGTAGGGTGGGTCACCAGTAGGGACAAAACTACCTCATCCTGTCTCTGAAAACGGAGGACTATTTGTTTCCAGGGTTTCGTTGTTAATTACTGTGCAGTTTATTACTATTCTGTGGGAAAAGTACAAAACTTCCTGAATTGAAAAAGTTCTTAGAGTTGCTTTCTGTCTTCTATGGTCCCTGACTGTTTTTGTAGATGGCCCCTGGGGGTCCTGAAGGGATTCTTTGTGTTACTGATCAACAGGCTTAGTCCTTTTGGGCTACTGTAACAAAACTATTCCAGACTGGGGGCTTACAAACAGTAGAAATGTTTTTCTTTCAGTTCCAAGGTTGGAAGTCCAACCTCGACGTGCTGGCAGATTCGGTGTATGGTGAAGGCCCATCTCTGTTTCCTAGGGCGGGCTTCCTGGTTCCCTGTCTTCTCCTGCGTCCTCACGTGGCTGAAGGGTGAGAGGGCTCCCTGGATCTCTTTCATAAGGGCACTGATCCCATTCATGAGGCCTCCACCTTTATGACCTAACTACCTTTGGAAGTTCCACCTCCTAACACCATCACCCTGGGAGTGAGGATTTCAGCACCTGAGTTTGAATGGACGCAAACATTCAGTCCATGGCATTCACTAAACCCGTGCAAGTAAGAGGCTGATGAGTCCAGCCTGCAGCAGGAGCCAGAGCCAGCGTGCTCAGGGTTTCACCCCGCTCTCCCTCTGCAGGAGCGGGCCCTCTCCCTTTCCTATCACCCCCTTTCATTAGCTTCTAGGGTCTTCCTTATTTCCTGTGGACCCATGGGTGTCTTGTGACATCCCCAGGGAACAAGGTTGGTTGTCTGCCTGGATGGGGACCTCACACAATTCCAGAGCAGAGGCGGGCAGCAGCCCTGCCGTGGTCACCCTGGAAGCAGTGGCTGAGGTGCGAGGCAAGTCCCTCCCAGAACCAGGCAGGGCGAGTGGCCAGTGCATCCCGGCTGAGGTGGCGGGGGTCGAAGGCCACCCCATCCTGGTGCTTACCTTTCCCAACGCCCATGCCACCGTGTCCCTCCTTCCTGTGTGCAGAGCTCAGGCCTCTGTCCTGGGCCCTCTGTCCCCTTTGTTCTCATCCACCTCTGCCTCCATCTCTCTCTCACTACAAACCCAGGAGCTCTGCAGCCACTGGGTGAGGTGAGAAGCCCCACATTCCCACTCATTTGTCTATGCCTAGAGTCATCTCTTGTTCCTGAAATATTTTGAAAAATCCAGCCAGGAAGACCATCTTCCTTTCCTTTTTTCTTTTCTTGTGAGGTCACACATTATCTTCCATGGCTGTGAACACGGAGGAGCGAAGCTGTTTGAGGGGTGGGCGTGGTTGGGGACAAGACCACCAGATGACATTGCGCGGGTTTGCTCAGGCTGCTACCACGAAACGACACAAACTGGGAAGCTCCAAACCGCACAAACTCGCCATCTCACAGGTCTGGAGGCCACAAGTCTGAAGTCAAGGCGTCGGCTGGGCCACGCTCTCGGAAGGCGGGTATCCTTCTCTGCCTCTTCCGGCTTCTGGTGGCAGTGGCCCGCACCAGTCCTGGGGCGTCGCAGCTGCGGCCACTCTGATCTCAGGCCCCGTGGCATTGTGCCTGTGTGTCTGTGTCTTCACGTGGCTGTTTTTTTCTAAGGACACCGACCGTATTAGGTTAGCACCCTACCTACACCCTGCAGTGTGACCTCGTCTTCCGTGATGATATCTGCAATGACCCTATTTCCAAATGCGGTCACATTCCAACTCCATCATATCACTTTTGTGGGACACGATTCAATCCATAACATAGATGAGAGCAAAACAGAAACTATGCCATAACTTTTTCTCTCTGCCACACTCCCCTTCCTTGAGACTGCCTTGGGTCAGCCCCTCCCCTAACCCAAGGTGATGGACAAAATGTAGGAGCCAGGCGTCCCCTGACGGGCACCTGCTCCAGTGAGAGGCTGCGTTCTGGGCTCATGGCTGGGGAGGGGCCTTCCACCTGGGCCCTGGGCCTTCCACATGGGTGGGCTTTCCAGGGCTCATCTGCAGCATGCCCTTTCTCTTTCTTCCCTGCACTTTATCACATTTTTGCTTATGTCTCCAGACCTCCATTTATTCTCCCTGTCATATGTCTCCACGGCATTTCCGTGAAACGTATTTTACAAGGAACTGTCATTCACTACTATATTTTGCAACATATATATGTTTGTGTGTATGTGTGTGTGTATACACACACACACATATATATACACAATCACTCACTCCCTTTTCTTAAAGTCTGATGCTATTTATTATTTATGGACACATATATGTTTTGGGAAAGGAACATTGCTTATAAATGCAGGGAACAGTAAAATTCTTTTCATCACAAAAACAGAGAATGTTGTGATTTAGAGGTCCTCAGTGAATGATGCTTCCTGATGGAGCAGGAAGAGGTTAGAGTTTGTGTGTGTGTGTGTGTGTGTGTGTGTGTGTGTGTGTGTTCGTGTGTATTTTAATTACAGAGAACAAGCTATTCTTTTACTTCAAGATTTCTTGGGAGTAGAAGAGGCACTCACTCCCATTTGCCAAGGTAACACTGAAGAGGTTGCACAAGGTAACCCTGAGTTAGGGGCACACTGAGCCAGCAGGAGCTACAGAAGCCCAAAGCCTCTGAGGGTGTGTAGAGAGGTGGGGGCCCCTGGCCAGAAAGGAATGGACTGGAATACACACACCCTCTCACCTCAGGCTTCCTGGGCCTCACCTTCCTCAGCTGTCATGAGTAGACCCAGCACTGCCTTCAGCCGCAGTAAGGGGCAGAGGTAGCCTACTCTTGCCTAGCATGGCGGCTGGCACATAGCAGATACTCATTAATTTCTAGGCGTTATTTCCTTGAAGATAATATTTGTCTAGATTGAAATGTAGTGATGTGTGGGGATGAACTGTGGAGGCAATTTTAGGACTGTTTTTCAGCTCATATATATGCACAGAATTGATATTATGGCAGGTCTTATAATGCTGAATGTTTCTACTCTAGTACGCTACACTAGATGCTTTGCTACTTATTTCTGTTATTGGATAATAGTATTTTATTTGCCCAAATCACATGTATTGCCACCTATGTTGTTTTTTGTTGTTGTTTTGTTTTGGTTTTGTTTTTTTTTTGAGACAGAGTTTCGCTTTTGTCGCCCAGGCTGGAGTGCAATGATGCAATCTTGGCTCACTGCAACCTCTGCCTTCCAGGTTCAAGAGATTTTCTAGCCTCAGCCTCCTGAGTAGCTGGGATCACAGGTGCCCACCACCAAGTCAAGCTATTTTTTTGTATTTTTGATAGAGATGGAGTTTTGCTGTTTTGGCCAGGATTGTCTCAAACCCATGACCTCAGGTGATCCACCTACCTCAGCCTCCCAAAGTGCTTGGATTACAGGCGTGAGCCACTACATCTCGCCATAAACTCATTTTTTTTTTTTTTTTGCTTATTCTTAAACACATTGGAAAACCGGCCATATTAATAATATAAATGTACCTTCCCTTTTGCACAACTTACATATTGGTTTTTTATAGGGACTGACTGTCATCTCTCAGAGCCTTGAGGTCCTGAAGAATTTGCTTCTACGGAAGCTCCATGTGTTTGCATGTTTTTGCACAATGTGCATTTGCATGGTCCCTCATGACAAGCTTGCTGAGGAACACTCATAAGATAAAATAGGTGCCCTACATTTTCTTCTTTAGTACCACTTAAAGGTTGGTGTACAAAGATTTGAGCAACACATGCTCTTTTTTCTAACACATTCACTGTAGTTAGCAGAATTACAAGATGGCCTCAGGGTTCCCACCCCTACCATCCACTCTCTATAAAATCCCCTTCCCTGGATCCAGGCAGAATGTGTGAGCAGAGTGAACTATCACTCCTGGTAACTTTAAGTGAATCAAAAGAGTGGGTATGCCTCACAGAGGAGTCTTCAAAGAAGGGATGTCCAATCTTTTGGCTTTCTTGGGCCAGATTGAAAGAATTGTCTTGGGCCACACATAAAATACACAAACACTAACAATGGGTGATGAGCTTAAAAAATGCAAAAAATCTCACAATGTTTTGTGTAAATGTATGAATTTATGTTGGACCGCTATCAAAGGTGTCTTGGGACGAGCGCATTCTGTGGGCCACGAGTTGGACAAGCTTTCCCTAAAGAGGTAGATAGACTGGAAATGTGGAGACTCATGGAAAGCCCTCTTAAGGGTCTTGAGCTAGGACTTAGGCCTCTAGGGCCAGGCCATCAGCCAGCAAGAAAGTAGGGGCCTCAGTCCTACAGCAGCAAGGAACTGAATTGTGTCAGCCACCTGCATGAGCTTCAGAGAGGACCCTGAACTCTAGAGGAAAACCCAGCCCTGTTGGACACCTTGATTTGAGCCCAGTGAGACACAGCTCAGGACCCAGTCAACCCTGGCCTGAATGTCTGACTCTCAGAAGCTACGAGAAAATAAATGTGTGAATCGTTCATCTCATCTGCTAAGTCTGTGGTAATTTGTTACTCATCAAAAGAAAATAAATCCGCTTAATGAAAAATAATTGGGTAAGATTATGAGCAATCTCAATATCAAATGCAAGATTGTCTTTCCTTCCTTATTTTTTTTGACCTCCTTTAAACATTCATGATGGATAAGCACAGGATTTAGGTGTGAAGACTTGTTTTGGCTCCCACTTTCTGCAGAGGATTACACACCCTTTTATAAAACCCGCAGCATCAGATGAGGTAGCCACCTCATCTCCAAGGTCACCTCACTGGGTTATTTTAAAGACTGAGTGGTATAAAATGTTCAGAAACTGGATGGGGTGGCACTTGTCCTCCAATGAGACTCTGCCCTGTGGATAATCTGTTGTGTGGCCTGGTCAGCTTGGATATCTCTCTTTGCCTCAGTTTTCCAAATGACTGCATTACACTACCACTCAAAGCATCTACAGAAATTGTTAGTCCACAACCTATTTCTTACCTGTCTATAAAATCTTTGGAAATATAGATATCAAATGTGTTGAGGAAGTTAGCAATTTTGCATTGTCCTACAAGCAGGTGCATGATGGGTTTATTTACAAAAGTATCAATCCATAGCTTATGATCTTAATTCATTAGGAGTCCCAGCAAGGGTTAGCAGGCTGCTTTGCTCAGGGTCTCACTGGGCTGAAATTCAGGTGTCAGCTGAGCTGGATTTTCATCTGAAGCTGGGTAGGGCCTTCTTCCAAGTTCATTCAGGTTGCTAAGGCATTTCAGCTCCTTGCAATTGCAGGACTGTATTGAAATATAAGCATAGATAAACATAACAGGGGGCAAAATAATTTACTCACAACAGCAACTTTGAGAATTAATGCCTTAAAGTTCTCCAAGATTTCTGAGTCCCAAATTTAAATGAATCTAAGGTTCTGCTTACCTATCTGATAATTCTTAATGGGTAATTGTATTCGACTCCCCTTCCTCTCACAGCCTAGGGAGGGCTATGAGGTTTTACATATTTTGTTTATTTCCATCCATGAATAGATTTTGGTTTAAGTTGCCAAAGCCTGGAACACAGGTACCTCAGCACTTAAGAACTTAAAAGTTTGTGGATTTCTTACAACTTGAAAATGCAAGGTTTCAGATGAAAACACTTATGTCCAAATTACATCCTTGAAGTTCAAGATAAAGGTGATTACAATCAATTCATGGAAAAATCTAATGGTGCACTGCCTTTGACAAAAATCGCTCCATGCGTCAGGTCTTGTTAGCACTAATGAATACTCCTGGCAGAAAAAAAAAAAAAAGCCTGCATTGATGGTGCTCGCATTTAAGACTGATTTCTCAAAAAGGCTTTGCACCTTTAAAGGGATTTTTCAGAAATGAGCCACACACTATTCTTTTAAATGGGTAATTGGTCATTAGCTGATGATCTCGCTCGCTGTTGTTATTTCAAAGGTTCTCAACATCAGAAAAGTTCAAATTGCCAGGAGCATGCATAAACAGTGAAGGCTGGGATTGGCACAAAGGCACTCATTCGGAAATTTTCTCTGACCCTACACTATATGTCTGAGCTGTTGCTGCAGAAGAAAATCCATACCTAAAATTGGATTCTTTTAGTTGTCTATATGTCTTGTATACTTTGTTATTATGGTCATAACCCTGATAACCACAGCATTGCTCAGGGAATAAAATCAGGTCAGTCAAAGGCTAAACTAACAGTGAACACAAATACTAAATGAGCATAACGTTTTACATATATTTTCAAAGTGTCTCTAAAATATATAATTTTAGAGACTTATAGACTTATATAATATATATATAGGTCTATAACCTGTATATTTTTCTATTAGCTAACCAAGTTTCCTGATAAATGAGTAAACAAGAATAAAAGTGGGAAAATAAGAAGCTCTTCTATGTATGTATCTATTCATAAAAATCCTGATTAGCAAACATGGAAATAATGAGTTACCATTATATTTCTGTTCACTGTTTTGAAATGATTTCTTATTAATGTTCTATTCAGTAATTTTATTATATTTTCATATTTTTCCCCAGGTCTTTATTGAAAGGACTTTAAAATCTACAGAGCAGTTAAAAGGCCAGTGAAAACAAGAGCAGAGGCTGTTTGCAAATGGCCATGAGATCACACAGCCTTTGTTGTTGAACTGGAGGATGGCAGTAGACAGATGCTTGCCAAGGTCAGGGGAATAATTCATCAAGAACCCTCAGGAAAGCCTGTAGAAAGCAGATAGTTAATGTCAGGGGAGCAGAAAAGGAGAAATGCAATTTTAAAAAGTTTTTCTTTGCATCTTAGTACTTAGTACTGGATGGGGAAATTCCAAGAGGTGTGAGATAATGCACCACAGTTATCTGCTCCCAGGGAAAGAGCTATTTTAAGGACATAGAAACCCACCAAGGACCCATCTCTGGACTCCATCCTATCCAGGGGAAAGCATACTATCTAACGTGGATACAGCTCTGAAAAGCTAATTCCTCGTCATTTGGATTGCTTCTTAAGCCCATGTTGTATTTTATTTTAGAGATAGAGTTTTGCTCTTGTTGACAGGCTGGAGTACAGTGACACAATCTCAGCTCACCACCACCTCCGCCTCCTGAGTTCAAGTGATTCTCCTGCCTCAGCCTCCCAAGTAGCTGGAATTACAGGCATCCACCACCATACCCAGCTAATTTTGTATTCTAAGTGGAGACAGGGTTTTTCCATGTAGGTCAGGCTGGTCTTGAACTCCCGACCTCAGGTGATCTGCCTGCCTCAGCCTCCCAAATTCCTGGGATTACAGGGATGAACCCGCACATTTTGTCTTTTAAGTTACTCAGGGAGTAAAATTCCATAGGAAGTTAAGGTACCATGGCTGTTCTTTAACCAGTAATTTTTGGGAGATAAATCTAAAAAAAAATTAAAGTCAAAACAAAACCAGACCACAGTTGACTATCAGCTAGAAGCTGTTCATTAAAGCTATTAATTAGGTCTTGTGTCAAAGAGAAGATATTAAAATGCAGGCCTGACTGGGAGATGGAGCATTTCCCTTTGTTTCGAAGGCATTACAGAAAAGTCCCTAGAGCCTGTGTATAATTGCTACATTAATTCAGCATATCAAAGGCCACTGGAAACACGGTACTTGCTTTACTAACAATTCAAAGGATTCTGGCACTTTACTTGGTATTAATTGGCTTGAACTGGCCCAATGCATCTGGCTATCACGATCTATTGTGTTATTCTTCCAGTGGATCAGTCTCACCATATGGACCATTGTGTAAGTTACATGCTGGGTTTGGAGAGTCTGTATTTCTAAATTGATCCAATATTGAGTACAGTTGCTTATCAAAATACCAACAGATCTCGCTGTTCTATAGCTGAGCACCCTCTCTGGTAAGAAGCAAAGTCACTAAAGGGATAAAAACCGCAGAACTTTAGACCATCATCATTTCATGTGGTAAGAAAGTATGGCATTAAATTTAAGCCTAGATTGAGAGGTAACATTTTAAGGCATATGTTTATTTGCAAAATTGAGCACTCTGTTGGCATAAACAATAATATGAGTGCAGCAATGGTCCCTTTATGGCCTTAAAAATTATATTCTGTGTTATTAACAAAAACAAAAGAGATTGAGAAAGGGAAAGATTGAAAACAGGAGAGGAGAATTGGAGTACACTAAGCGTGCTGACGAGATTTTACACGAACAAGGAATATCAGGAGGGCCTTTCTAGATGATGATCTTTACAATAGAAAATGTTTGCTTTAAGAGCTTGAATGTTATACTGAGAGCAGATGTTACTGTTTATCTATGTTCTACTATCACAAGGTTTTAGGATCCTCTGCTGCAAAACAGTGTTCTAAGTGGGTTTTAATTGTTACCAGTAATGAGCATTGTAACCTCACCTCTTCACAGAATGCTTAATCAAACAATCTGCCAGACAAAGACATTCAACACACATTCAGGACGCAAAGATGGGGCGTGTTTCTCATTTCAAGTCAAGTGGAGAAAGGAGTGTCAGGGGAGGACATGACAGGAGAGGACCTGGTGTGTATGGTGAGGGTAGGTCTGCATTTGTTGGAAGACTAATCCAAGGCAGGTTTGGGGCCGCGTTGCAATCTCATTTGCAATCTGATTTCATTTTCACTTCAGCCTGTTGAGGCAGTCACTAACGGCTCCAATGTAAAGACTGGGAAACCAAAGTGGAAGGAAGGTAAGAGCGTGCTCAGTGTCACACAGCTGAGGCCAGTTCCATCTGCTGTCAGAAACAAAAAATACACAGGGGCAGCCACTTTTCATAAGCTCCAAGTGTCCTTTGTAGCCAGTGAGCCCCATTATCTAATTATCTGACAGAAGAAATTGCTTTGAGTCAGCCATTCTAAAACAAAGTTGTCCTTTTTGGTAGATATTCTTCAAACTAAAACAGACATGTCAACAAGAGCAGGCCAGCCACTGCCACCAGCTCACTGGTGACGCTTGAGGTCATCAGTGAGACACATGCTTACCATTTGGTGTTCTGCATTTGTTTTACTGAGAGTTTTGGGGGGACTAAGATGGGATTGGGCATACTTGCTTTGAAAGAAGATTCTAAGCCTAAACTTTAAAGTCTTTGTTTTCGGCAAATATATTGACACTGCCATCCTGCAGGTTTTTCATTTGTTCCAGCAGTCCCAGAATGCACCACTATGTGCCTGTCCATGGGAATGTGTATGGATGAGACACATTTTGCTGCTGTTGTTTGTTTTTTTGAGACGGAGTCTCACTCTGTCTCCCAGGCTGGAGTGCAGTGGTGTGACCTTGGCTCACTGCAACCTCTGCCTCCCAGGTTCAAGCAATTCTCCTGCCTCAGCCTCCTGAGTAGCTGAGATTACAGGTGCATGCCACCACGCCCAGCTAATTTTTGTATTTTTTTTTTTAGTAGAGACCTGGTTTTACCGTGTTGGTCAGGCTGGTCTTGAACTCCTGACCTCGTGATCCACCCACCTCAGCCTCCCAAAGTGCTGGGATCACAGGCGTGAGCCACCATGCCCAGCCCAAGACACACTTTTTATCATGTCATGTGCATGGCTGCATGGCGGGTTGGAGCGTCATAGAAAGCATACCAACAGGGGTGACATCTAAAGCTAAAGATGGCTGGCAAATGAGTAAAGAAGTTGAATAGAAACAGAGTAAGCTGAAAACAGGCCTCACAATCACAGGAAATAGACAGGTCAGTGGGAAAATGTTTAATGTTAGCACAGATAAAATTATGTAGATATTTCCATATCTGAATTTTCTCATGAGAAGTCCAGAGCTTACATTAGACTCCCAAAGTGCTCCGAGATACTCCAAGAGAAAAAAGAAAGAAGAGAAGACAAATTGGCTACTATACTGGATAGAGAAAAGTATTAGAGCAGGCAGAGAGGAAATCTCCAGAGAGAGGGCAAGGAGCAGAGGGCCCCAGAAGGAAGACGGCGCTGAGCGAAGAGGCAATGGCAGCCCTGAGGTGCGGGACCCAGGACCAGGAGACTGTGGCCAACTGACTTGAGAGGCACGTCCCGTCCTCCGCAATGATTTCAGCGCAGGATCTGAGGGACTGTGCTGCTGTTATTCTAATGACTATATGTGTTAACACATTTAATACTCCAAAGAACTTCCGACATGAGTTTGCTTAGCATCCCACCTTGGAGAGACTGAGCAAGGAGAGGCTGGGTCCCTCACAGGCTCCAGCAGCAGCAGACAGGAGAGCAGGGGTATGAGCCTGCTTCCAGCCTCAGCCACAAGCCTGACACTGCCTTACAGGAACTGGATTGAAGTCACAGCTGCCGGTGACTTTTTTGGCCCTTCCTCCTCACAGAGATCTCTGGTTCTGTGATTTCCTGGCCATGCAGACAGGGAATCTGTCATTTGAATCCTTTGCCTGATTCCTGCTCCCCAGGTAGCCTGTATTTCAGCTGCACGTGGTCCAATTATTACTGCTTTTTCTGTCTTCTCTTTCTTTCCTGGGGCCCCTCGTGGCCCAGCAGGGGGCAGTATTTACAGCCACCATTAGCCGGGCGGATGCTCTTCTCCTTCTCTTTGCCAACTAATGATTCCATTCCATTCTCATGGGCAACCTCAGCAGGCTGCACCTAGATGCTTCTTAAGTGGTTTTTGGGTTGCCAATGCTATTCCATTTGGCTGAGGGGCTGGGCCTCTCCTTCTCAGTGACAGAGGCGTGAGCTTGTACAACACAAATGGCCCTGACACCTGTGCCTGCCACGCTCCCTTCCTCTTGCTCTCAGCTCTGGGTGTATATAGAGCTAATCTAAAATCATTGGAATTAAAAGAGACATTAGCAATCTGTTATTTGTAGTTGAGGGAAATGCTTGCCGGAGAGCATGTGTTTTGACACAGCACATACGTAATCTGTAGCAGAGTTTTGACTAGAATTCAGACTTCCCATTGAAACTGCACCAATCCCATCCTCGTGGTCAAACCACTGTGCCTAAAGAACATCACTTTGGTGCCGCAGGTGAGGATGAGCCCCTCGACATCACCAGGTACCTGTAAAGACTGAATCCAGGCTGGGGACAGCTCCAGGTTGTGCCGAAGTGAGCTGACACCTAAAATGCAATCTGGGGAGTAAACAAAACAAGAAAAGTCTCCATGGAATCAACAAGCAGCACCGAGAGCCAAGGTCATAACCTGGGAAGACATTTTCTGCTGTGAAAAGGTGGAGAAGCCAGTCAAAGAAGAAATGGAGAACAGTGAGAGTAGGAAGGTAGAGAGAGAAATTGTGAAGACAGTCCAGTGGAATTAAAATATACAAGTGCTAGGTTTCCTGGCACATCACTTCAGGTAGACCTGGGCAGGAGTCCCTGGGCAGCGGAGCCAGTTGATGGGGACAAGTTGCATGGGTCACTTACATTCCAGACTCTGCACAGTCCTGGCTCACATGGATTAAGAGTTTCAGTGCAATAATCAAGTGACGTGGGGGGCAGGCAGTGGGAGGAGAGGATCTGCCTTTCTTTAGAGCTGCAAGAGCTGCCAGAGTCATGGTAGGGCTGGCATGAATCATGGGGCAGTGAGCTACAGAGGGCATCGGACTGGTCACCTACACAAAGAGCTGGGCCAGGAACATTGATGGAGAATCAGACACAATGGCTTTAGGGCATAATGGGAAAAATATCGAATTGCTCTGTGATCATTTGCAGCCTGCTGTAAATATGCAATGCCTCAAGAAAAATAAAATCAAGCACATCAAGTGCCAATGTTGTCTCCTACGTGGCTTATTCTCTCTGAGATATGATACACTGCAAGCAATACATCAATCTCATTTCCATTATCCCTGCACCTATTTTAGATTTTAGTTCAGGAATGTAGGAACAAGATCTGGTGGGCATGACTCTCTCCGCTTCCATGATGCCCTAACAAAATGCAATTTGAAATCCCCACCTCTCACCATCTCTCCTCCCCCAGTTGTGATTTCAGGGTCCTTTCCTTTTTCCAATTAATGGTGCAGTCACTAATACCTTGCAGTCACAAATACCTGTCATGACCTCTCAGGGATTATTTTTTCCTTTTTCATTTAATTGACTATGATGAAAAACCACATATGCTAAAATCAAGTGTTGGCAAGGGCAAAGTGAAAAAGCTTTTATTCCACCTCTTGAAATATACTTTAATTGTACTGTGTAATACTGCATAATCATCTCCTTGGTGACAGTTAGCTAACAAAGTTGTTTCGTGATCTTTAAATCTGTTTTTCAAGACCCATGAACCATAAATGGCTAATTGTCCACTCTGTATAATCAGCATGGTAATTGTTGCAGGGTAATAAACACAGAATTACAAGACATCAGGGTTACCAGAACATGGGTTTGCCCAAGGCCAGTAAATAAACAGAACCTCCAGAGAGATTGTTTTTGCACAATATTTTTGTAAAATCTTACCCTTACAATGCAACTCTTTTTAGTATTGTCAACCTTTATGGCTTGTTCATAGTTTTGAAAACTGTGTATGTAACAAAAAAATATTACATATGTTATTTGATTCTCACTGCAAGAGACTGAGGCGGATATGAACCTATCATCACTGACATTTTAGAGATGAGACAACAGATGCAGAAAGATTAAATGTCTGACTGTCGTAAGGGACAAAAAGTGGGTGCTAGGGTTTGGAATAATACCTATTGAAGTCCATTTGGCCTTCTGTAACAAGACTCCATAGACTGCGTGTCTTAAGAGACACATGTTTATTTCTCACTGTTCTGGAGGTTTAGGAAGTCCAGGATCAAGGTGATGACAGATGGGGTGTCTGCTGAAGATTCACCTCCTGTCTCACAGATGACATCTTCTGACTGCATCCTGGAAACTGTCCCTATAAACTTCACAAAATTTATCAGGGGAAAAGGGAGGATGAGAAACAAAAATAAACCAAGCTTGTAGCACACTCAGTATTCATCATCAGGTAAGCTTGCTCTCTGACTTACTTCCTCATAGATTTTTCTCTGCTGTTGTCCCAGAATCACATAGACCTATCACAAGATTACAGTTATCCGTAATTTCTCTGTAAATAACAACCTGAACATTGGAAAATGTCAGATTTTTCATCTGAAATATTCTTTTAGGCCTAGTGTACCAGTGGAACTACTGATGTCAAGTGGTCTGAAGGACCCCATGAGACATTGAGTCACCAAAGAATGCAGTTTCTACATCCCAATGATTTCATCTCCCTTACCCTGACCAATAAATAACCCTAATTTTCCAGCCCCACACCCTCCACAATCTCCTTGAAAACTTCAGCCCAGAACTCCTCAGAGAGATGGACTGGAGGGTCCCTCCCATTGCCTCACTTGGGATCATTAAACTCTTTCTCTGCTGCAAACCCTTCTGTCTTGGTGTATTGGCCTGTTACTGGGCAGTGGGCATATGGATTTGGTGGTTCTGTAATATTCTCATGTGGCACAAGAGGTGAAGGACTCTCTGGGGTCTCCTTTATTAGGGTATTAATCCTATTAAGGAGGGCTCTACTCTCATGACCTAATCACTTCCCAAAAGTCCTACATCCTAATGCCATCACATTTGAGGACAGGATTCCAGAATGAATTTGGGGACAAAACAAACACTCAATTCATCACAATATCCAAGCCATCAGATTTCTAATCTGTAGGATTTTCCACTAAATTGGGGGGGGGTGGAAGGACCTTTTTTCACTCTTCATCTTTATTGAGAATTTTTTACTTTCCTCTTCCCTCCTTGTAATTTCAGGGTGTTTTGGTAAATGGAAAGACTATAAAAAAATCCCAGGTAGGTCCAAGCTGTGCGGTAGCTGGCATATGCTTCCTCTGTGAACTCAGAGAGCTCCATCCATTATGGACACTTCCATGGGAAGTGGGCTGCAGAAAGCCAACATTCAGGGAACAAGTCCGGAGGAAATCCTTTTCGTTCACCTTGAGTCCTTGATGTAAGAACTTGGTCCTTCTTCTTAAAGAGATAATTGGGGCTATTTTCATTTTAAGAATCCTGCAATGAAAGAATTAGTCTAGATAAGATTAATGGCTTTGAAGAAAAATTGGCTAAGACTACATATGGCTTTTTTATTGACAAACCAACTTTACTGTGATTTTAGGTACCTAGTAAAGATTCTCGAAAAAAAATGAGTGTTTAAATTTTCTCTTTCCTTATGTTCTTTGAAGACCTCACTGTACTCAGTTTCAGCAAAAATGTACATTCCTAGCCCAAATTAATTCATACAAGTACAGAAACAACTTTCTGGCAAAACTCTCCGTTCTGCCCTCAGCTTTTATTGAATGCCCTTGTAAGAAACATCATTTGAGGAATCGGAAACTTGCAGTAGCTGAAAATATTGTCTGTAGGTTTCAAATCCTTTATATGAGAGCTCAAGATATATAATTTTCATGAATCTATTCATGGGAAAAATGGGATCTTAATGTAAACAATTTTTTGGCTTCCATATAGCAAAATAATAATACATAGAAAGCAAGAGAAAGTAAGGTACAAAGTCATCATGTGTTGCTGATTAAGTGCTGTGTGGTGTCAAGCATGAGCTGAGCACTCGGGAATTTACAGCGTCTCAACTGGACTTACTATTGATATTTCCAACTCAATAGTTCCAAATATCCAGAAAGCACATATTCTGCATCATGTTATTTATTAATCACCTGCAGCATTCATCAGGGTCACTAGACACCCTAGAACTGAAAAACACTAGAGGACTTCATCTATGTTATTGTCTGCACTGCAGATAGAGAAGCATAGAACACAAACAGTGCAAAGGAGGCCTTCCAGGAAGCTTGTGAGGTGCCTGGGCATGGAGGAGAATGGGAAGACCCAGTGTCTCTGACAAGGTGCCACAGAAGGGGAGGAACCAGTGCTATAATACAGCTCTTCAGCATTAGCTGAGGCCACAAAGGGAGAGGCGAGTATACAGAAGAAGCTGGAGCTATGGAGGGGATTCCTCCAAACACAAAGAAGAAGGGAGAGAAACATCCTCAACAATCTTTCTTCTGTCCTCTAATCTTCCACCAGAGGCTGCTATTGACCAAACTTCCCCTGAAAGCCTGAGGGAAAGAAAACTGGCACAGAGCCCCAGAAGGAGAAGACGTGGGAGGATCCTGAAAGAAATGGGTACTACACACAAGATCCCATTTAACACTGGCCGCAGACCTGCAGTCTAAGTGAGTGACCACCATTTTACAGAAGAGGAAACACAGGATCAAGGAGATACAGAATTAACAAGCAGGAAGAGGGAGGGCCCCATCCAAATCAGTGGGATTCTCCTCCCCCTACACCATATTTTCCCTCTGTTCTGTGCATGACCTCAGGAAGCTATGTCTGCGTCTGCTTTTTCTATTAAAGTAACTGGGATTCCACCCAAGACTTGCTCTGCTTGGTGGAAAGATGCTTTGCATCCTGCCTTGTCCTTGTTCAAGTCCCATTTTTTAACAAAGAAATCATCATTTCTCCTCCCATTTCAAATGTCTTCCAGAACTACTTTTCTCACAGACTCATCTCATCTCTTTTCTCCATTTCTTCTAAATTCCCCTTCCTTCCCCTGATTTGCTTTCTTTAATTATCTAGACACGTAAATATGTTTGCTAAAGTTTTGTGTTCGGATTATCACTCAAACTGTATTTTCTTGATGATTTTAACTATTTTTACAGCTTCCATCAAAACCATGTAGTCAATGGGTATTAAACTGTATTACTGAAAATGACCTGTCTACAGATTTCTAGATTTGATTTTTGAATGGTTTTATGTGAATACAGAGCAGGTATCTAAAATTCAGCATAAATGCTACCAGGGCTTCTCACCTTGAGTGCTACTGATTTTACGGATCATATAATTATTTGTTGTTTATTGTAGAATGTAGATTCATAGTAGGTGTCAGTAAATTCTGGCGTCACTCCCTCATCATCCCCAGATGTGACAATCAAAAATATCTCCAGATATTTCTTTACGTTCCCTGAAGGGCAAAACCACTTCTTGTGTAGAATCATTGCCTAATATTGAATTTGTCTTTTCTTTTTATATCCACAGCATTTCCTTTGATTTTTTGATAAATTAATAAATTTGCTGCTTACTTGTTAATGGCAGTATCAACTTCAGCAACCCTAAGATTTGAAATTATGCCATGGTTTTATCTCTTCCATCTTCTCTATATTTTATTTCCAACCACCTGACAAATTATTTAAATAATATCCTAATAGTTCCTCTTGAACTTACTTTTGCACTTTTAAGCTTAGATGCCATCCTCATTTGGACGACTGCCATTGCATGCTCATCTAGATTTTCTACTTCTGATTTCTAACCATGTCCACTTATCTTTTGCATTGCCATCAAAGCTTTCTCTCCAGAGCACACATTTGATGAGGTGGCTGCGGCGTCATACTTCTGCAATTGTTTCCCAGGTATCAATATCTATATTCAGTGTGCTAGTATTCAGTGTGTGTATCCATCCATTTATTTAAAATATATTTAATAATCATCAGGCACTGTTATAAATTATTTGTTTGATCTGCCAGTGAGCAAAACCAAAAGGAAATTCTTCCCCCATGGTTCTTACACTCAAGTTTGACAGAGAAAGAATACAAATACACAAACAAAAAATTTATAGAAATTATTAAAGGGTAATATGTGCTATGACAAAATTAAGGCTAGGGAGTAAGATAGGAAATGCTGACATGAGCATGTGTTGTGAATTTTAAATGTAAGAATCATAAAAATCATCGTTGAACAAAGGAGATCTGATCGAATGCCAAAAGGAGTGAAAAAAGCAGATACTCTGGAAGAGAGAAAACAGCAGATGTTAAGGGCCAAGGGTGGGACTATCCCTGCAGTATTGGAGGAAGAGCAAAGAGGCCACCAGAGAATGAACAGATTTAGTGATGGCAAGACAGAGTGTTGAGGAAGAGATGGATGGCTCCTGGAGCATTTTAGACAACTTTGAGGGAAAGCAGTGAAAGGGAAGGGAAAACAGTGCAATTATATAGAAGTGATGTGAGATGGCTTGGAAGAGAAAGTTGGTAGCTAGACATGGAGTCACATATTATATATATTTGAATAATTGTTTGTTGATGGATTAGATGGGATATGAGTGAAGTCAAAGTGATCTCCAAATTCTTAGGTTGATTTTAGGATGGAAATGTTGTTAACCAAAATAAGAAAAACTGAGAAGTAGAGTAGATTTTAGAGGAAGATTTTCAGAGTGTATTGGGATATTATCAGATTTGAGGCATGTGTTAGATATCTCAAAAGAGATATTGCATATCAAGAATCTGAAGTTGAGGGGAATTGTTTGGGCTGGGATATATCCCCATACATATATGTTATTGGTATACAGATGGTATATGATATATAAAGCATTGAGACTAAAGATAGGCAATGTGATGAGTGTTGATAGAGAAATCTAGCAGAGAAGGATAAATGCTACAGTTCTGGGATAGTTAAATGTTAAGAAGTTGAAGGGAAAAAACTCACAAGCTATTGAATGTTAGGTAAAATACTTAACTATTCTGCTATTGACGACTTTGTATAGAATATGTCTGCTTTGTAATATTGGCATTTTAGGATTAATGTAATTATGCTTATAACGCATTCAATACAGGGCTTGGAATAGAATAAGAACACAATATGGAGGGACAATGAGGGTGAAAACCATGATGGTGATGATGATGGCAATGATGGAAATAAAGGAAGAGGATTGATAAAGCAGTAATAATAACAATAAGAAGTAGAAAATCAACAGCAAAAATGAGATAGAGGTTTCATCTGTCCTATAGGCTTTTGCAAGTGCCAGTTACTTTTGCTAGGCGTTTTGTGGACTCAACCTCATCTATATTTTACAATAACCCATAGAAGGACCACTTTTGAGTTTATTTCACAAAATTAGAAACTACTGCTTATAAAAAATTATGTTGCTGCTCTAAAACTTTCCCATGTACAAAAAAACAAAAAACAAAACAAGAAAACTTTGCAAATCAAATCTAGATCTTTTTGATCTAAAGACCATGCGCTTTCTAATATATGTGTAATCTCATTTAAATCTTAGCATTGTGGTTTAAGGTAATTGCAGAATAGTGCTTCTATTAAACAACAAGCAAAAATCAAATAACCCCCATTAAAAATGGGCAAAAGAGTAACAGACACTTCTCAAAAGAAGACATACAGTGGCCAATAAATCCATGAAAAAAGTGCTCTACATCACTAATCATAAGAGAAATGCCAATCAAAACCACAATGAGATACCATCTCACCTAAGTCAGAATAGCCATTATTAAAAGTTCGAAAAATGACAGATGGTATTGAAGCTGCAGAGAAAATGGAATGCTTATACACAGTTGGTGGGTACGTAAATTAGTTCAGCCACTGTGGAAAGCAGATGAAGTTTTCTCAAGAATGTAAAACAGAACTACCATTTGACCCAACAGTTCTGCTACTAGGTGTACGTCCAAAAGAAAACAAATCATTCTACTCAAAAGGCATACACATTTGCATGTTTCTTATAACACTATTCACAATAGCAAAGACATGGAATGAACCTAGGTGTTCATCAATGGTAGACTGAATAAAGAAAATGTGCTACATATACACCATGGAATACCACACA
This sequence comes from Cebus imitator, assembly GCF_001604975.1. Classification (NCBI taxonomy): domain Eukaryota; kingdom Metazoa; phylum Chordata; class Mammalia; order Primates; family Cebidae; genus Cebus; species Cebus imitator. The sequence continues at coordinate 2,587,344 of NW_016107540.1, read as the reverse complement.
GTCGTATAAAGAATTAAATTATGCCCTTTGCAGCAACATGGATGCAGCTGGAGACTATCAATGCAGGAACAGAAAACCAAATATTGCATGTTCTCATGTATGAATGGGAGCTAAACATTGAGTACTCATGGACATAAGGATAGCAAAAATAGACACTGGAGACTACTAGAGAGGGAAGGGGAAAAGGGGAGCAGGGGTTGAAAAACTAACTGTTAGGTACCATGCTCAGTACTTGGATGACAGGTTCATTCACACCCCAGACCTCAGTATCATGCAATATACTCAGGTCACAAACCTGTATATGTACTGCCTGAATCTAAACTAAAAGTTGAAAACAAACCAAATCAAAGCAAAAAAAGGATAGTGGCTCTGTTTTATCTGGAACATGATTCAAAGTAATAAAGTAGGTTGCCTCTATAGGGCCCAGAGACCTTGAGCCATGGTGGCATTTGCCTAATTTCGAGTCTGTATCTTACTTAGGTAATTAGCATTACTTACCATTAGATGATACCATGTAATGCTGGCACGATTTTTTTTCTGGGGTAGCTTGCATGTGAAAATCATCTATCTTCCAATGAAAACAAAAGTAGCTTGAGGGGGAAAAAGGCAAAATTCTCTTTCCTTGCTAACTTTCCTGACATCAACTTTGTTAAAAATATTGACATTAAAAATATTGACTTTAAAAATTTAATGTCACTGTATTATTAGTAATAAATATTAAAGAAGTTGACAGATTATTTGGGGAGTTTGGAGTTACTAATAACTATGACATTTGTTTCAAGTGTGTTAATTATTTGGAAGACAACAAAATGTTCTAGGTTGTAATAATGTCTTCTGCCAGTAGCAAAATTAAAAAAAATTACTGTGGGGCTAAAATTTCAGAAGGTTATGTATAGATTTTAATTTATAGTCTGTCTCTTTCTTTGCAAAGCTATATGTGTGTGTTAGTCCTTTTTCACACTCCTATAAAGAAATGTCTGGGACTGGGTAATTTATAAAGGGAAGAGGCTTAATTGACTCACAGTTCCACATGATTGAGGAGGCCTCAGGAAACTTACAGTAATGGTGGAAGGCAAAGGGGAAGCAGGTACCTTTTTCACAAGGCAGAAAGAGAGAGACAGTGAAGGGGGAAGAGCCCCTATAAACCATCAAATCTCGTGAGAACTCACTTATTATCATGAGAATAGCATGGGGGAAAACACCCTCATGATCATTTTTGTCCATTAAAATGTGACAAAAATGAAAATCACTCTTGACATCACTTTCAAATGTTTTAATGAAGGAATTTGAATGAATAAATAGGAATAGATGGAGTTATCCTTAAAAATAATTTTATTTTTGAACTTTTTAAATTGTTGTGAGCAGCTTTTGATACCCAAAATCTTCCGGGTACTCTTCGTAGATTATGATGTGCGTGACACTGCATTTTCCTGTTACACATACAAATTTCACAGAACATCGACACAAGACAAGACCATTTATGAATATTATTGATCATGACAAAGCAAGACGAGTCTGTAATCAGTTCTAATATAAATAAAATATTAACATTGTCCACACAAATAAAAAATGACAAATCCTCCAATGCTAGCTGATATAAGTGCAGATGGCTTCCTTAGAAATAATTATTTTAGCTTTGGTCTGCTCTTGTTCCTCCTAGATAAAATATATTCAGATACCCAATCACAGGACAACCCCTGCTTCTTGACAGCATCCAATTGAGAGCATAGCCCTGCTTTCTGAAAACCTACTCAAAAATCACCTAACAGCCTAAATACTGTAATAACTCTTTTCTAACTCTTTCTTATTAAGATGTGCCAAAGTTCTCCATGGTGTACATCCTTTCTAACTGCAAAGAGTAATAAGCACAGCTTGTTAAAAAACACATGCATACCTGGTGGGTTGCGCTGGTCAGCACTGACATCGTAATTGGTAGATTTAAACTCATTACTGAGTGCTGCCTTCTCTCCATTACATTTCGTGACAAGCCAACCATATTTCGATTTGACACTTAATGTTTTAAAAGCTGGAATATAAAGTTATTTAAAATGTAATAACAGATACAAAGTTAATGAATTTTTATATGACACATTTTTCTCCCCAAACGTGGCAGTAAATTGTTACTTCTATGATATTGTGCCATGGGATTTTAAGGTTATTATTGGGAAAATAATTGTAGACAAGTTGCAAATAAGAGATATATAAAGGCAGAATGGAGACTGAAAAGCAAATGACAGAAAGAATTACTGGAGAATCAAGGAAAGAATGATGTGAAGGAGACAGAAGCTGCTAGTTCACTCTGGCAGATGACACATGTTTTTGTGTCTGATTCTCTTCGAAATCCTTTAAAAATCCCAGGAAGGGATTAAAAAGGGGAAATCACACAACTTCAAAGAGAAGACAAAGGGACCATCATCTGATAAAATATTTTAACATATTTCTGAAACCTAGAAAGTAGAGCCAGCAGGTTGCTGATGCTTGGAAATAAAACCAAGTAGCCATCTCTAAAATGACCAAGGAAAACCTTGATAAATATCTATGCCATTGGCATCCCAGTGTAAATTCTTCTTCCTCCTGGTGGTAGTGGCTTAGAAATGCTCAGTTCATGATTGCTTGGATGGGTTGATAAATAGTTCATGAAACTGTGCACCCTCTGCTTAATTTGTTAGTTAGAGGCTGTTGGAGAATGATTTTTGACTCTCTGCTCTTTGCAGAATTTAGTACCTAGCCTTCAGTATGATATGATTCAGCTTTATTTTCTCCATTAAACGGTAGCTAGATACTAAGGAGAGCAAGCCTATAAAGCTTAGGAAAGAATGCCTGCATGTTAAAAATGTGATGGTTGAAGTACAAATGCATTAATGCCCTGGTAATAATTAATTAGAAGTCATAATAGAAAAGAAATGTTAATAAAATAAATACACACAAATATTATTTAGAAATACATATAGAGATGCATACTACTTGTAGAAGAAAAAACAAGCTTTATTTAGTTATTTAGAAGAGAAAAAATACATGCTACATTAGAGAAAGTGTTACATAAAAATACAATGACAAGAAAAACAAGTATATACATACATACATAGTTATGAAATATACAATGTGTTTGTACAAATCCTACGAGGCTCTATTTTGTAATCAATTTTAGTGAATATGAATCCATTAGGAAAAAATAAGCTAAGTATATCTGTGTGAATACACATACACAATTATAAAGTACTATAAGCCCACCAAAATTTTAAATGCGTTGTAAATAAATAATAATTTAGTCGGTGTGACACAGGTGAATAAGAGTAATGGGTCATGTAGTTCAATGGAACTGAACACTAATAGCAGAAATATATTATGCCTCTCATATTAGATTTATGATGTGAAAAAGTAGGAGTTATAAAGAAAAGTGAAAAAAATGTTTACTCTATTTTACTAGGGAAAATGGGTTGCAATTTGGTTCAAGAGAATAAGTGCTTTAATGTGTGAAAGAATGGGCATTCCTATGCTTTAAAGCAATAGAAAATACAAGCAAATATTAAAACGTACCACAGAGGCAAAAATAAATCATCTGTACATTTCCAAATAACAGAACTAAAATTAAAAAAGAATCACTGAATATCAAAGCATTTTTATTAAAGGAAAAGATTAGAGTGATTTAATTCTTTACCATAAAAATTAATACAGCTGAATATGATATAGTGTACAAAATAAAATAGCAAGGGGCAAAGAATATAAAGAATTCCCAGTCTAGAGAAGACAGCAGCAGCTACATTTTGTACAGCTCTTGGCTATTGATACTTGACTACATCCCTAAAGTACAATTCCCCTTTCTGAATTTTGGTTTTCTCATCTGCAAAGCCAATATTAATGGGACAATATTACAGCAGCAGACTGTGAAGTATAAAGGTATGGAAAGATTCGAATGGTGTAGAATAAATGTTAGCTAGTATCATCTTCATCACCATCAGCTCAGTGTTTAACTTCACAATGATTCCACAAGAAATGCATCCGTCTTCCTATTTTGTAGAAGATAAAAATTAGACTGAAGAATGTGAAACTACACATCAGGAAATAGCAAGAAATAAGACTCTAAACCCAAGCTCCTTTTGCTAAAGTAAGACTGCCTCAAACCCTCAAGTGAAAAATCAAGGAAAGTTAAAATAATTAGTAATTTTTATATCTTCATCTCTTTTTTCTCCGACTACCCAGAGTGCAACAGGCCCCCACCAGTTGTGGGTACAAGGACGATTTTTATCCCAATCCTGGTGGCGCAGTTGCAGCACTACGGCCCTCAGCCAGCGTTCCCTCCAGACTCCCTGTCTGTCCTGCCCTCCATACACACACACCTCTGGCTTGTGCCCACCTTTCTTGGTTTGTTTGAGACTGAGTCTCACACTGTCTCCCTGGCTGGAGTGCAATGGCACAATCTCGGCTCACCACAACCTGCGCCTCCAGGGTTTAAGCAATTCTCCTGCCTCAACCTCCCGAGTAGCTGGGATTACAGGCACACTGCCACCATGCCCAGCTAATTTTTTGTATTTTTAGTAGAGACGGGGTTTCACGATGTTGGCCAGGATGGTCTCAAACTCCTGACCCCGTGATCCGCCCGCCTTGGCCTCCCAAAGTGCTGGAACTACAGGCGTGAGCCACCACGCCCTGCCCCATGCCCATCTTTGAAAGCAGCTTTTGGAGGCCATGCCCAGGTCCATTTCCCTGCGGTTTTCAAAGGACATTTCCTTTTCGTGGGACAGGACTATGCACCTCCCACCAAGAAGACTAACTCCTTCTCCACAGTAGGGAGCCACCAGAAGATTATAATAAAATTCGGAGCCCAGATCTCAGGGGCATCACAGTGGGAGGACAGGGGTCCCCTTCTCCTCCCCAGGCTCTTGCCTACTTCTCATCTTCATCTTCTTTCAAAGAGCCAAGTCATCCCAGAAAGGCGGCTACAGTGAATGTTTGTATTTTCAGAAGGGACCCCCCCACCTCCAGAAGCTCTACATAAGGTGACATGTTTCTTCTTTTCAGAGCAGTACCTACAAAAGAAAGCTTTAAAACACTCTGGAGTAAGAGCTAAGACCTGAAGTTGAGCCTTCTCTTTTGGCCTTGCTGCTGGGATCGTTCCTCCCTCCCTGGGCGGTGCTAAGAGCCCTGGCAGGTTCAAGTCGAAAGCAAGCATGAATGAAAGGTGCAGACACATTTTCTCGTGCTGAAAATACTGTATTGAAAAAATAGTCATGATTGCTGTGGAGAACGTGTACATTGACACACTTGTAAAGTAAAATATAATTTAAAACCATATCAATTTGTATCTAAAAATTATTTTCCTTAAAGAATATACCCAAAGGATATCATTCAAAATTGGAAAATGTATAACACACACATATTAAATATTTGCTTTATAATAATACTTATGTAATGGAAATGAGGAAGCAAAATACCTGTCTAAAGATAGGATAATGTATAAGTGCATTATGGTACATAAATATGACATAATATGAAAAATTAAGATATGAAACTAAGGGCCGGGCGCGGTGGCTCAAGCCTGTAATCCCAGCACTTTGGGAGGCCGAGGCGGGTGGATCACAAGGTCAAGAGATCGAGACCATCCTGGTCAACACGGTGAAACCCCGTCTCTACTAAAACTACAAAAAATTAGCTGGGCATGGTGGCGCGTGCCTGTAATCCCAGCTACTCAGGAGGCTGAGGCAGGAGAATTGCCTGAACCCAGGAGGCGGAGGTTGCGGTGAACCGAGATCGCGCCATTGCACTCCAGCCTGGGTAACAAGAGCGAAACTCCGTCAAAAAAAAAAAAAAAAAAAAAAAAAAAAAAAAAAAAAAAAAAAAAAAAGATATGAAACTATTAAGTATATGACTATACAACATATGCAAATGTTTCTGATATAATATTAAATTTATAAAGCATAACAAAATATATGTTATAACTTCTATTTTGTTCAAAATGCATGTATACATGGAAAAAAAGTAAAAAGCTACATTTCTGATGGCTACACTTCTTCTTTCACATTGTTTTCTTCATATCACTAAAATATCATTCATGCAATTAATAAAAGTAAGAAGAAAATCATGTTGATTCAGATATTGCATTACTTACTTTGTCCAAATACAAACTTACAAGCTGCCGGAAAACTTCAGCAGGAAAATCAATTCTCAAAACATCAAAAATATAAAAAACCAGGGTGACATTTAATTTTGCTTCCTTTCCTAGAAGATATTTCAAAGGACATATTCATTTGATTACTGAAATCCAGAAATGTATGGTGCCATTTGTACTTGTGTGTTTGATTAGGTTTTTCCAGTGATATTTCATTTCAATGACTATTCCACTTAAATTTCAGCAAGTGGCCAGGCTCAGTGGTTGCCACTTATCATCCCGGCGATTTGGGAGGCCAAGTGTTTGGCGATTCTCAGGGATCACTTGAGGCCAGGAATTTGAGAGCAACCTGGGAACCATAGAATGATCCTGACTTTCTACATACATACACACACATATATGTATGTGTGTATGTGTGTGTGTATGTATATATACATAAATATATACATACTTATAAATACACACATACATATAAATATGTATATACATACATACATATACACACATATATATGTACGCACACATATATATATACACATATATGTGTCAGGGCACCATGAGACACATTTGTATCCTAGCTACCCAGGAGGCTAAGGCAGGAAGACTTTTTGAACCCAGAAATTCAAAGTAACAGTGAGCTATGAATTTGCCACTGCACTCCTGCCTGGGCAACAGAGTGAGATCCTATGCAAAACAAAACAAAACAAAAACTAAGCAAGTATTTATAATTTTAGAATTTGGGGTATTTAAGGCCAATTAAATTTTGATAAAATTAATAACATCTGGTTCACACTGTCAGTGTGTATTTATTTTTTTGACTTTGTAAAATTTGCATTCCAATTTCAAGCTAAACAAAGACAGAACTCTCTTAGAGGCACATAGACATTTACAAAAACAAAGGAAGTGGTCACAACATGCGTTGAAAAATATAGAAATAAAGGGAGACTTACACAAATGCCATCAATAAAGGGAGACTTTCCACATGCAATTAGCATTATGATCATTATTTTATTAGTAATACAAAAGCAGATAGCCTCTAAAATAAATGCAGGCAAGCAAAGTCAAGATCAAGTGAAGATCTGTAGGTAGAATAATCCTTTGTTTCAGCCCATCAAGCAATTATGTTCAAAGAAGCACTACGCTCAGGGAAAAGAAGCGATGTATATGGGGCCTGGGCAGAAAGGATGCTAAGGAGAGAGGCTGGGCTACTCTTACCCAAAAGTTCAGAGATGTGGGTGGCTTATTCACCTACCTGTGTCTACTGAGTTCAGTTTGTTTACCCTTTTGAGCATATGAATCCGTGCCATTTGGTAATATTAACTTTTATTATTGTACAGTTTCTACCATATCCATTTGTATGTGGCTCAACAGCCACCACGCTGGTTCTAAGTTGGTACCTGTGCAAGGAAAACACATGCTGAGTAATGGATTTGTGCACTCCGAGACCCTTGGCAGCTGCATTTCTAACGATAAGCCAGTGAACGCCATTCTCATTTCTGCAACCGGTGTCTTAAGTTTTATCGCTGTTAGTCTGTTTAATTTGGGGAACCTGAGGTCCTGGGCTGGTAGAAAATGAGGCCCAGCTCTTAACTTTGATCATCTCTAATACTGGTAACAGATAGTGGAATATATTTTGATTGAATGGGCTGAAATAATGTCAAAGTGTGGGATTCGGTGGCAGCCACTACTGTCTCTAAAGGACATTTGTATCCTATCACACTAACAGCAAGACAAGCAAAGCGATGAAACGTCTCCGAGAGATCAAGAGTTCCTGCACTTGGTGTTGGAAACAAAGATGACATCGGGTTTGTTTATAAATTTATTAACAATTATTTATTTATTATGTAGCCAAAATGCTGCCGGTTCCGTAGAATAGGTAGACATTGAATACGGATTAGCCCAGGAGGGATTGAGAGCAGAATTTTGGAAGAGATTATACTGTGCTCCACGGGAGGGCGCTCCAGAGCAGGTGCTAACTATGCTGCGTGCTTCTGCTGGAGCAGTGAAGGCTAAATCTTTCTGATTTTTGATAAAGGTGCCAAGAACAGGCAATGGAAAACACAGTCTGTTCAATAAGCGGTGCTGGGAAAACTGGATATCTAAATGCAGATTGAAAACGTCCATGTAAGGCCTCAAACTGTAAAACTACCGAAAGAAAGCACAGGGGAACATCCCACAACACTGGTCTGGGCAATGATTTTTGGTCATGGAACAAAAGCAAATAAATAAAAATGTGTGATCCTCTTTTCAATTCATAGGAAGAATTTTTCATCATATATATCCTCAATCGATGAATATGAAAATCATACAGGTATCTCAGTATATTCTGAGATTGAAATGGGTCCTTTAGAGCAAGAGGTTGGGAACTATGATTGCAGATTATGTAAGAAGAGATAAGCAGAGGTCTCTAGGGTTCTTCTGCCTTTTTAAAAATTATTATACTTTAACTTCTGGATACATGTGCAGAATGTGCAGGTTTGTTACATAGGTATACATGTGCCATGGTGCTTTGCCACACTCACCAACCCATCATCTACCTGAGGTATTTCTCCTAATGCTATACCCCCCACTTGCCCTTGCCTGACAGGTCCCAGTGTGTGATGTTCCCCTCCCTGTGCCCATATGTTCTCATTGTTCAACTCTCACTGAGAAGTGAGAACATTCAGTGTTTGGTTTTCTGTTCTTGTGTCAGTTTGCAAAGAATGATAGTTTCTGGCTTCATCCATGTCCCTGCAAAGGACATAAGCTCACTCTTTTTTACTGCTGCCTAGTATTTCATGGCATATATGTGCCACATTTTCTTTATTCAGTCTGACATTGATAGGCATTTGGGTTGGTTCCAAGTCTTTACTATTTTGAATAGTGCTGCAAAAACCATAAGTGTGCATGTGTCTTTATAGTAGAATGATTTATAATTCTTTGGATATATACCCAGTAACAGCATTACTAAGTCAAATGGTATTTTTGGTTCTAGATCCTAGAGGAATCACCACACTGTCTTCCACAATGGTTGAACTAATTTACACTCCCATCAACAGTGTAAAAGCATTCCTATTTCTCCACATCCTCTCCCGCATCCATAGTTTTGTGACTATTTAGTGATCACCATTCTAACTGGTGTGAGATGGTATCTCATTGTGGTTTTTATTTGCATTTCTCTAATGATCAGTGATGACAAGCTTTTTTCATAGGTTTCTTGGCCACATAAATGTCTTCTTTTGAAAAATGTCTGTTGATATGCTTAGCCCACTTTTTGTTGAAGTTGTTTGATTTGTGTGTGTGTGTAAATTTAAGTTTCTTGTACATCCTGGATATTAGCCCTTTGTCAGATGGATAGATTGCAAAAATTGTGTTCCATTCTGTAGGTTGCCTGTAAACTTTGAGAATTGCTTCTTTTGCTGTGCAGAAGCTCTTTAGTTTAATTGGATCCTATTTGTCAATTTTGGCTTTTGTTGCCATTGTTTTGGTATTTTAGTCATTAAGTCTTTGCCTACGTCTATGTCCTGAATGGTATTGCCTAGGTTTTCTTCTAGGGTTTTTTTATGGTTTTAGGTCTTATGTTTAAATCTTTAATCCATCTTGAATTAATTTTTGTACAAGGTGTAAGGAAGGGGTCCAGTTTCAGTTTTCTGCATATGGCTAACCAGTTTTCCCAATACCATATATTAAATAGGGAATTTCCTCCCCATTGCTTATTTTTGTCAGGTTTGTCAAAGATCTGATGGTTGTATATATAGGGTGTAATTACTGAGGTCTATGTTCTGTTCCATTGGTCTATATATCTGTTTTGATACCAGTACCACGCTGTTTTGGTTATTGTAGCTTTGTAGATGTCTTTCCCAGAGAGGAATAATCTTCTGGATGCCCTGCCCAGAGAGACACCCTGTCCAGAGAGATGCCTTTTTCTTTGAGTTGGCTAGTCTTTCATCTCCTTTGCTATAGACAAGTATACTATTCTCATTCTTGCTCCACTGTCTTTCATTTTTGTGTGTACGTCATTACAAACAAAATATGCGTATCAATCAGAACACAGTAGATTACGCTGCAGTAAAAAACAACCTATAAATCTTAGTGGCTCAACAACCGAGACGTTCCTCATACTCATGCTCTTCTCTTGTCAGCCATGATGATTCTGCTCATTGGGTTACTCACATGCTGTAGCTGAGCCATCTGGTACCATCCTGAAGACGGCCAGTCATCATGCTAGAGGGAAACAGCATTACGTTTCCTGAAAGTAAGATATCTGCTTGTAAAGCATTGGCTAGAACTTGTTACATGGTCCCATAGGACCTCAAGGTGTTTCTGAAGTGCAATTTCACCACAGGCCCAGGTAGGTAAGAACATAAATACATGACAATCAGCATTAATGACTAATTCAGCATTTTGAATCAATGCATTTATTCAAATAAAACATTGAGAAAACTTTTACACAACTGAGATCATTCTAGTAAAATAGTCCCTACTGTTGAGATAAAGAACAGAGTCCATGGAGAGTTAGTGAGGTCATGATGGACGGCCACATGGCTCAGATCATGTCCTCTAGTGGACTGGGTAGCCAGATTCCTTCATTAGGTAAGATAATAATTGAATTAGAGCTTGAGAAGAGACATCAATGATGTCTAATCAATTCCTCCAGGATGTGGAAGAACAGCCATTGATTTTTAGGAAAAAGTCATCAGTTACTAAATTCATAAACACTCTTGATAGGTCTCTGGCTTGGTTTGACTAAATCAGAGGCATTTTCATGTTCTTTAACTTTTTTTGGAGAGTGATGAGTGGAGCCTGTGGATGAAGGGCAATTCATACACAGGTAATAGCAGCACTGAAGACAAAGCTGTAGAAATGTTAAATTGTACTGAAGAGGGAGTGTTCCATTGTGGCTGCTGTTTTGTCATAATCAAGGTTCCTGGGCTTTCTGTTTCTCTACAGTTCAAAATAAAGTGTATGACTTAAGAAGTGATCAGAACACCTGCAAATGTAAATTAATTGTTCATCAACATGCACTTTTTTTTATTAAAGTTTAGGGTCTGGGGTACATGTGCAGATCATGCAGGATTGTTTTATAGGGACATACATGGCAAGGTGGTTTGATGCCTCTATTCCCCCATCACCTATATCTGGCATTTCTTCCCATGTTTTACTAAAAGTGACTGAACTAAGCCACCTTTATCAGGTTATACGACTGTATAGTTCAGGGAGAGTTTTTGTTATATTTATAACTCACAGAGAATGATGCAGCTGGAAGCACAATGTTGGGGACCAGGAATATCAAAATGAGGTATATGCTCCTCATTTCTTAAAAAAACCTTTGTTTTTACTGTATCTGTTATAAAATTGAAGAATAGGGGCAAAGTTAAGATTACAGCAATAATCCTTGTCAATGCAAGCATTCTCTGACTTTTCCAGCAGGAAGGGTTCTCTCTTTCTTTGAAGGCCTTCAACATTTGAACCACTTGCCTGTCATGAAAAAAGCAGAAGGTCAAGCTCTCTGAGGTTCTAGCCAAGTAATCAAAGGAAAATAACTGGGGAAAGTAATGGTGATGGTCTAAACTTGCACTGACATTAAAAATGGGATTTTTGAGAGATGGCTGAAAGATATTCAGATGAGTAATATGCAGAAATTGAGGGTAGATGCAATGTCAGCAGTATTCTTAACTCACTTAAGACAACCCAGATGTATTATCTTACAGTTTAGAGGTCAAACATCCAAAATGTTTCTCACTGGGCTACAATCAAGGTATTTGGTGGCAGGACTGTGTTTCTCTGAGGTTTCTCAGGGAGAATCATTTTCTTGCCTTTTATAGTTTCGAGAGACTGCCTGCTGTCTTTGGTTTGTGACCTCTTTCTCCAAATCAAAGCCAGCACTTTCCCGTCTCTCTCACACTGGTTACACTGGACTTACCTGTGTAACCTAGGGTGACACTCGCATCTAAATAGTAAGCATAAACTACCAAGTCCTGCTTTTGCTATGTAAGGTAACAAAATCGCAGGTCCCAGGGATGAGGACGAGGACATCTTTTTAGTACCCATAGTGTTGCCTGCCACAATGATGAGAAATCAAACACAACAGAATAAGTAAATAAAGGCAGGCTAAGGTTTGTATATAGTGCTCATTTCTCATTATATTCTTTTCTCCTGCCTTCTTTCGTCAAAGGCTTTATTTATTTGGAAGTTCATCATTTATTATTGTTTGTTCAGTGCTAAACACAAAAAAGTAATGCAAAAGAGACTCAGCCTCCCTCAGTGGCTAGAGAAAAACATTATGCTAACCTAAGATGAAGTTTGACAAGTGACGCATTATTCAGAAAACCACTGGGCATTGAAATTGCATATTATGCAAATATATTCTATTCCTGAGCATTGTTGAAGAAGTTTTTATAGGTAATTATTGAAGCTGCAGCAGTGGCCTTTCTACTAGAGTTTAATGTTTCCAGTGGATGCTCATGAATAGTGATATTACACCTAAGAATAAAATCATTCACTTCCACTTGAAACACTCATTAGCAAACTTTCTAAATGGTTGCATTGTCTGAAGCCTGATTAGTTCTGTTGGACTTTGATTAATGTGGCTCATTACTTAGATTAAGCTTTAACTTTGTAAAGATTACTCCATTGCTTAATAATGTGAAACATTTTACACTGAAAAAGAGTCATGTAGACAAATAATAGTATTTTAATCAATTGACAGGTGTGCGATCGAAACCCTCATGAAAGGTCTAGGCATCTTGGGACATGTCATCTCTTTGATGGGTTATAATTAGCACTAGAGAATGAATTGGTTTCACATAAGCTGAGAGGACGTCTTTGCATTTTACTTTCGGTATGAGATGCATGACTGATAAGAATTGCAAGATGCATATCTCGCTGCTAAAAAACTTTATATTTAGCATGATTAACAGTGTAGCAGCAACTTTAAACCTTAGTTTTCCTGGTAATCTTAATACTGGGAATCTAAATAAAAATATTGTCTACTTGTTTGCCAGAGGAGGTAAATCAGGTAGAACCATAGTATGCTGTATACTATTAATTGGACTATTAATATGATGGATGAAGACTATCATTTAAATTTTTATGGTGTAGAACAACATGGTATGCATGTTTCCCACTGTGGGTGTAAGCAAATGAATGAAGACAACTAAAATCTCATAAAGTCTCATACACAAGGCTGTAATTGATGAAAAAGCTAATTAAGTATGTTTTGAGAGGAGAGATCAAAACTACATAAATTATGTACTAATTTATTCTTGAACACAATGAGAAGTCTATGTAGCAACTCAGGGCATAGAAATGGGGATAGAAACATGTATGTCTAAAAAGCGGAAAACGTAAGAAATAATAAAAGTTTCAAATTTCTGAGTTTTTCTTGATAATTTTTTACATTTGGCTTACTATGTAAACAACTTTGATCCAAAAGTGAAAATTGTGGATGACAGGATTGCAGACCATTTTGTTATCATATATTGTATGAGTTCATTTTCAACATTTTTGTAAATTACTTGCAAAAATTTCAAATTTCAATCTGTGCAGTGTCTTTAAACAGGAATAAAATTCTTTAGTTTGAAGGTTAAAAATAAATCTCTGCTTCTCTCTTTTTTTTTCTGCCTGAAAATACAAATCACACAATAATCTCTTATAGTCATAGGCATTGATATCTAATGCTCACTTAGAAATCAGAAATTTCTTTTTTAACTTTTATGTTTCTGTATTTTTTAAATTAGCAAAATTGTATATATTTACTGTGTACCAAATGATGCCTTAAAACATGTATAAACTGTGAAATGCCTAAATTGAGCAAATTAATATTTGCATTCCCTCACGGTTATTATTTTTGTGATTATACTTAAAATCTATTCATTATGATTCTTAATGAATGTAATATGTTGTCATCTATAGTTACCATGTTGCACATTAGCACATTTGAACTTATTCTTCCTATTAAACTGAAATTTTGGAAGTTTTAACCCACATCTGCCCTTCCCATCAATCTCCCAACCCCTGATAGCAACCATTCTACTCTCTACTTCTATGAGTTCAAAAATTTTTAGATTCCATATATAAGTGAGATTATGCAGTATTTGTTTTTCTGTGCCTGGCTTATTTCATTTAGTATAATGTATTCCAAGTTCACTCATGCTGTCACAAATGACAGGATTTCCTTCTTCATGACTGAATAGTATTCCATTGCATACATATACCACTTTTTTGTTTTTTGGTCCATTCATTCATAGATGGATGCTTCAGTTGATTTCAAATGTTGGCTATTGTAAATAATGTTGCAATAAACATGGAAGTGCAGATATCTTGTCAACATACTGATTTCACTTCCTTTAGATGTATACTTAGTAGTGTGATTGTTGGATAATATGGTAATTCAATTTTTAATTTATTGAGGAAGCTCTAAACCGTTTTCTATAATGGCTATACTAACTTACATTCTCACCAACAGAGCACAAGTGTTCCCTTTTCGCTATCTCCCTACCAACACTTGTTATCTTTTATTGTTTCGATAATAGCCAATGATGTCTATTATAATTTTAATTTTTCCAATGATTAGTGATAAACATTGTTTCATACAGCTGTTGGTCATTTGTATGTCTTCTTCTGAATTCTATTCAGTTCCTTTATCTATTTTTGATTTTTTTCCGTTGCAGTTGAGTTCTTTATATACTTTGGATAGTAGCCCCTTATCAGAGGCATAGTTTGCAAATATTTTCTTGAATTCCATAAGTTGCCTTTCATTATGTTGATTGTTTCCCTGGGTGTGGAGAAGCTTTCAATTTGATGCAAATTTTTTTTTTTTTTTTTTTTAGGTTTTTCTTTGGCCCAGATCAATGTTGTGGGACTTTTTTCTATGTCCTCTCTTAGTGTGTCACAGTTTTGGGTCTTACATTTAAGTTTTTAAAGTTTTGAGCTGTTTTAGTGTGTGGTATGAGACAAAGATCTAATTTCATTATTCTGCATTTGGAGATTCAGTTTTCCCTGCACATTTATTGAAGAGACTGTCTTTTCCCTTCTCTCTCTCTTTCTCTCTCTCTTTCTCTCTCTCTCTCTCTCTCTCTGGATTTATTTCTGGGCTTTTATTTTGTTCTATTGTTCTATACATCTGTTTTTAGACCAGCGCCATGCTGTTTTGATTACTACATTGCAGTAAATTCTGAAGTGTGATAGTGTGATGCCTCCAGGTTTGTTTTTTTGCTCAGGATTGCTTTGGCAATTTGAGCTCTTTTGCAGTCCATAAAATCTTTAGAAACTTTTTTCTATTTCCTGGAACATGTAATTGAAATATTGATGAGTAATACATGAAATCTGTAGATGAGCTTGGGAACTATGGACATTTTAACAATATCAATTCTTCCAATCAATGCACATGGAATTTCTTTTCATTTACTTGTGTCTTTTTCAGGTTTTTTTCATTTATGTTTTATGGTTTTCAGTGTATAGAACATTTATTTCATTGGCTAATTTTGTTCTCAGTATTTTTGTAGCTATTGTAAATGAGATTGTTTTCTTGATTTCTTATTCAGATAGCTTGCTGTTAGGGTGTAGAAATGCTACTAATTTTTGTATGTTGACTTTGTATCCTGCATCTTTACTTTGTTTATTAGTTCTAACAGTTTAGGGGTGGATTGTTTAGGGTTTTTTTTTTTTTTAAATGTAAGATTATATCTGCAAAAAGAAACAATTTCATTTCTTCCTTTCCAATTGGGATGCATTTTATTTCTTTCTCTTGCCTAATTGCACTGGCTAGAACATCCAGTACTACACTGAATAAAAATGGCAAGATTGTGCTCCTTATTTTGTTTCTGATCTTAGATAAAAGGCTTTCAGCTTTTACCCGTTGAGTATGATATCACCTATGAGTTTGCCATATATGACCTTTACTGTGTAGAGGTACATTTCTTTTATACATAATCTGTTGAGACTTTATTATGAAAGGATGTTGAATCTTGTCAACATGATTTCTCTGCATCCATTGAGATGATCATGTCTTTTGTCCTTCATTCTGTTCATGTGGTGTATCACATTTGTAAGTCTGCATATGTTGAACCATACTTGCATCTCTAGGGTAAATCCCATTTGAATATGGTGAATAATTTTTTCAATGTGTGTTGAACTTTGTTTGCTAGTGTTTTGTTGAGGATTTCTGCATCTACGTTCAGCAGGGATATTGGCCAGCGTTTCTATTTTTATCTTTTTCTATTTTACTTTTGGTAGTGTCCTTGTCTGGCTTTGATTGAAAGCATTTTCTTCCCTTTAATTTTTTGGGGTTAGCGTGAGAAAGATTGGTATTTTTAAATGTTTGGTAGAATTTATCAGTGAAGCCATCCAGACCTGAGATTTTCTAATGGGAGACTTTTTAGTAATGATTTAATCTCCTTACTCATTAATGGTCTGTTCAGGTTTTCTATTTCTTCATAATTCAGTCTTGGTAAGTTGATATGCATAGAAATGTATCTATTTCATCCATCTAAGTTATCCAATTTATTGTCAAATAATTTATCATAATAGCTTCATATGATCCTTTGTCTGGGTTTCTGTGTTATCAGTTTTAATGTCTTATTTTCTATTTCTGATTTTGTTTATTTGAGGCTTTTTTCTTTCATTCTTAGGTTAGCTAGAGATTCGTCAATTTGGTTTCTCTTCTCAAAAACCAAGTCTTTATTTTATTGATATTTCTCTATTAATTTTCTATACTTTATTTCTTTCTGCTCTGATTTTATTATTTACTCCTTTTAACTCTGGGCTTAGTTTTTCTTTTTCTAGAAAGGTTAAGTTGTTTATGTGAAGCTTTTCTTTTTTAATGCAGATGTTTATTGCTATAAATTTCCCTCCCATAACTGCTTTTGCTATCCCATACGTTTTGGTATGTGATATTTCCATTTTTATTTGTCTAAAAATTTTTTGTTTGTATATTTTCTCTTTTAATTTCTTTATTGACCCATTGGCTGTTTAGGTTTACATTGTTTAATATCTATGTTTTTATAAATTTTACAATGTTTCTCTTTTTATTGATTTCCAGCGTCATACCATTGTAGTCAGAAAAAATACTTGATATGATTTCAGTCTTTTTAAACTTGCTAAGACTTCTGGTTTGGACTAACATATGATCTATCCTGGAGAATGTTCCCTGTGTGCTTGAGAAGAATGTACCTTCTGCTACTTTTGGATGGAGTGTTCCGTGTGTGTCTGTTAGGTTCATTTGATCTAAAGTGCAATTTATGTCCAATATTTCTTTATTAATTTTCTGTTTATGGATCCTTTCCTTGATGAAAGTGGGTTCGTTGAATTCCTCTATTGTTAGTGCATTACAGTTTATCTCTCTCCAAATTCAATTAATATTTGCTTTATATGTTTAAGTCCTCTGATGTTGGGTGCATATTTATAGTATTATATTCTTTTGCTGAATTCACCCTTTTATCATTATATAACAATTTTGTATTATTTTATACTTTTTGACTTAAAATATCTATTTTATCTGATTCAAGCATAGCTACTTGTGTTCTCTTTTGCATTTTGTTTTCATAGAATATCTTTTTTCATCCCTTAACTTTCAGTCTATGTGTGTTCTTACAGGTGAAGGGAACCTCTTATAAGCAGACTTATAAGAGACTTATAAGGTTGCATATTTTAAAAAATCATTTAGCAACTTTATGTCTTTCGATTATCCAATCAATTTAGTCAATAAAAATTTAATCAAATTTGATCAATTTAATCCATTTAGATTCAAGGTTAGTATTGATAAGTAAGGATTTACTACTGTCATTTTGCTAGTTGTTTTCTGCTGATGTTGTAGATCTGTTATTCCTTTTTTCCCTCTCTTTCTATCTTCCTTGATGATTAGGTAATTTTCATTATGGGTATGCTTTAATTTCTTACTTCTTATGTTTTGTGTATATACTCTATCTTTTTCTTTGGGGCTGCCATGAGACTTATAAAATCATCTTTTGGTTATGATAGTTTACTTTAAACCTATAAAAACTTAACATTGATTACAAAAACAAAAAACAAACAAAACACCAAGCAAACAAAAAAAAAAAAAACTCTACACTTTGACTCCATTTCCCCATCCTGAATTTCTAATGTCACAATTTACATCTTTTTATATTGCACATCTCTTAACAAATTATTATAGCTATTAGTATTTTAATAGTTTTGTTGTTTATTCTTCATGCTAAAGATATAAATAATTTACTCGCTTCATTACTGTGTTAGAGTGTGCTGAATTTTGCTGTATGCTTACTTTTATACTTTCATGTTTTTGTGTTTTATATTTTCGTGTCTTTGTGTTACAATTAGCATGTTTTTCTTTCAGCTGGAAGAACTACCCTTAGTATTTCTCGTAAGAAAAGTCTGGTGGTGATTAACTCCCTCAGTTTTCTTTTGTTTGTCTGGAAAAATCTTTCCTTCATTTCTCAAGGACAACTTTTTTAGATGCAATATTCTTGGTTGGCATTTTTTGTCCTTTAGCACTCTGCAACGTCTCTCTTGGCCTATAAGGTTTCTTCTGATAAATCTGCTACTAGCTTTAATATAATTCTCTTACATGTTTTCTGCTTTTTCTATTCTCTTACTGAGGAGTTGTATCTTTTCTGAGATTTGGAAAGATTTGTGTTCTTTATTTAAATAAGTACTACTCCTTTGACTGTCTCATCTCTTTTCTAAACTTTGATTTGAATATTTGCTCTTTTTATACTGTATTGTAAACTTTGTATGCTTTCTTTATTTTTTTTTCATTCTTGTTTTCCCTTTTCTCCTCTGATTATATATTTTCTATATTTGTTTCTCTTTCTTTCTTTCTTTCTATTTCTTTTTTTTCTCTTTTCTTTTCTTTAGACAGAATATCACTCTGTCACCCAGGCTGGAGTTTAGTGGTGTGATCTTGGCTCACTGCAACCTCTGCTTCCCAGGTTCAAGTGACTCTCCTGCCTAAGCCTCCCAAGTAGGTGGAACAGGTATGTGCCACCACACTCGGCTAATTTTTTACTTTTAGTAGAGATAGGGTTTCACCATGTTGGCCAGACTGGTCTAAAGCTCCTGACCTCGGGTGATCTGTCCACCTCAGCCCTGCAAATTGCTGGGGTTACAGGCATGTAACCATGAGCCACCGTGCCTGGCCTGTATGTTTCCAAATAATCTTGAGTTCTTAGATTATTCCTTCTCCTTAATAAATTCTGCTATTAGCTCACTATTGCAGTTTTAATAATTTTAATATCTCTGTAAAATTTTTCCTTTGATCATTTATTGTTTTTCTTACTTTATTGAATTTCTTTTTTGTATTTTGTTGAAATTTTCTGACCTTTCCCAGAGCAATTATTTTGAATTCTCTGTCAGGAAGATAATTTCTTTAGATTAATCACTGGTGCTTCATTTTGTCTCTTTGGTGATGTCGTGTTTCCCTGATTATCCTTAATCCTTATGTGTTGGTGTCTATGCATCTATAGAATTAGGGGCTTATTTCAATATGCACAGACTAGTTTTGTCTGGGAAAGCTTTTCACCAGTCAACCCATCCAGAGATTCAGGGCAGGTCATCTAGCATGGTCCATGAGAGGGCTTGCTAGCCTGGTGTCTGTGTCAGCAGGTGGGTAATCCTGGAGCCTAGATGCATCGTGGTGGATTTTTTGACTGGGTCTGTTGGGGTGAGCATGGCCCCTGGATTCACAGGGCCTGGCTTGGCATTAGTGTAGGCTTTGAGCCTGTGTCCTCTGAGATGAGCCTAGATCCTGGGTCCAGGGCCTGGAGACTGGATCTGCAGGGATGTTCCTACAGCTTTAGTCCATGGGGACTAGCCTGGTACTAGGGTCCATTGGGGTGGACTCAAACCCTGGGTCTACTGTAGCAGGCCTGGACTCTGAGGCAATGAATGCTGGGACCACTCTGACTAGCCTGGATACTAGGTCTGAAGGTGCTGGTTTAGAACCTAGGGCCATGGGTGTTAAACTGGTGCTAGGGCTGGCCTGAAGGCTCAGTCTGTGAGTATTAAGCATGTCCTCAGGCCATTGTGACCAGCCTAGAGTCTGTATCCACAGGAATGACCCTGGAACATGAGTCTTTAGGGGAATGCCCAGCATGAAAATCTGCTGGGTTGGGGTTGAACTCTGGGTCTACTAGAATGGATCTGGACCCTGGGATTTCCAAAGAATGAGTCCACAGGGGCAATTCTAAATCTAGGAATCCTATAGACTGGTCTGGACTCTGGGCATATGGAGGCCAGCTTGAAAACAATGTGTGTGGTGTTCCTAGAAGCTAGGTCTTCAAGGACTGATCTGTGGCCTGGGACTTTGTGGCCCCACCTGGAAGCTGAAGATGCAGAGATTATTTTGATACTGTGAGGATCTGGAGCCTGGGTCTGTAGATGCTGAATGGGTACTCACAGGTCAGGTGTGCTGACCTAGTGCTTGTGTGGATGTCTGAAGCCCAGAGCTGTGTGAGCCAACCTGGCTCTGAGCTGCTCTAGAACCTGGGGTAGATGTGGAGCTTGGGGCTGTAGGGGCCAACTTGAAGCCTAGGTCCACAATTACTGGCCTAATTACTATGGCTACAGGAGCTGGCCTGAAAGTGAGGTGGAACTGAAGCCTAGGGTTCACTGAGAGTAGCCTTGCATTAGTGTAAGCCCATAGCTTGGTGCTGCTGGGCTAAGCTGGTGCTGAGGGTGGTGGTCTGGAGCTTGAAGCTGCTGAGTTTAGAACACAAGTGGGGCAGACAGAAGATCAAGTCCACCATGTAGGTCTGGAGCTGAGAGCTGCAGGGTGGCCCAGCTTGTCTCTGGGGCAGATGTAGAGGCTCATTCTGCAGGCACCAGCCTTGAGTTTGGGGCTGTGGGGCCTGCCCAGTTCTGAGTTGTATAGAGGTAGACCCAGGGCTCAAGGTAAAGTTCACTGATACTTTCCTATCTTTCCCTCTATGCTGTGCTGCCTTTGGTTGGACAAGATGTGAAGCAGCTAAAGTGAAACTGTCCTTCCCTCTTCAATGCATCTTTCCTTATTTCTGGGCTATACCTATGTTGTGCCGTGATCTCTCTCCCATTTGCTTTTGCTCTTATGAATATGTTTTCATGCATGGATAGTTATTCAAATTGATGTTTCTGTTGAAGGCTGATTCTGGAGAGCCCTATTTCAACATCTTTTGAAATCTCTTTCTTTGTAAACTGGATAGTATACTGTTTGTCTCATGGTAGCCATTAAACAGATATTAGCCTCATTCATTCATAAGACTGCAGGAGAAAGCATTAGTGCTTTATATTTTTAAAAAATCAGCACACAATAAACCTCTATTCAGTCACAACAATTTTGGTTATGAAGAAAATAGAGATGTATACATATGCAAAAAAGGCCTCAAGTAAGCCACTGAGTTATTAATATTTGAAGTCTATGGAAGTTCAAGCCATCTTTAGTATTTTAGAGCTATGTAAAAAAAGGCTTTTTTTATAATTCACTTAGTAAAAATTCTAGAAATAGGTAAGGTAATAGAATGAGCTGAAAGTAATCCACCAAAGCTTTCTTATAGAGAGTTGTGTTTGCTCTGGGTCTAGGTGGAAAGAAAACAGATTGGGCAGGTTATAGGGTCTGAAAAAACAGCATGCTGGAGAGGTGGGTGGCGGGCCTGATGGCTCAGATGCTGTGGGGATCCTGTGCGGCTCTATAAGTCAAAAAGTCAAGAAGTCCTGTCTTTTGAGGTCAAGCTTCTGAGGAGGGAATGAAAGAAACGGGGGCCCTGTGGGCTAATGCACTTAGATTCTGGATCTCCATAAGCTGAGATGGGAGCATATGTTGGATGTAGCAGGTGCTAGGAGTTACCTTGAGCAGAAGATAAGCTGGCCAACAGGGCCTGGCAATACATATGAAGTATTGGAAGTAGAAAAAAAAATGGAATCTGATAGAACAGCTAAAGGGCTCTTCAAAAATCTGATCTTCTAGAAAGGAAATAAATCAATAGCATGAGAGAGTTTTCTAATAAAAATTAATGAATTGAAAGGTTTAATGAATATAGGTAATGCAGGAATGGTGTGATGTAAATATGAGTGCCAGATTTCAGGGTTTTCATGACGGAATTTCTCAGGGAGTAGTGGTCTCATTGACTGAGGCGGGTAAGTTGGGCACAGATGAAAAACAAGTGATTGATTTCACAAATTAAGTGGGATTGTGAATGTGAGTTGATGGTAGGATTTTCAAAAGGAGACATGGCTATATGTGCTAGAGACATAAGTCTAATACAGCCAAAAAAGCAACTACTAATTATATTTTCACAATTGTTAATAATACCTTAAATGCATCTCAGAAGCATGTAATCAAAACAGTGTAATAAACCTATTGATAAAAATGAAATGTTTAGATAAAATAATAACATTGAGGTATCACTTTTTTCATGATCTACTGATATTTTTAAGAAAATTCTTTGGGCTTGCCCAAAATGTCTGATGAAATTTGAGGCTACATTTGAAGATAAAATTATATATAAAAAAAATAACTATTGATTTTGAAACCACCAGGACTACACATACACTGTTATAATGTCATGTTTAGTTGTGTAATAGTAACTCAGAACATTTTGGATTGATAAGATTTATATTAAATAATTATTGTTTTTCGGGTTACAGAAATACAAAACACGTTTTTTATTTGAATGGCACAGTATTTTAAGCAATCCCATATCTTATTTTGCACACTGTTGATGTTCCATAACTTCTTGAGTTATATAACAAATAAAATATATGCCAAGACCAACATTAATTCCATCATAAACTCATGGGACTGTAACCGCCAGGAAGGAAGCAAAGTTTATGCAATATGGAGGTGAGTGATTTCTTTTAATGTTCTGAAGAACACTAAAAGCTTTCTGTCTACTTGACATCAAAACTATTGATGTTTTAAAAACTGATTTTACACATTCATCAAAAAGTGTTAATCTGTAGAATTGTCAGAAATTGAGCATAGCATTTCTGGTTTATCAAGTACCCTGTATGCACAAATTTACTATTAATTAAATTTTTCCTATTATGTGTCAAAACTGGTCAGCGATTTAGTTTTATTCTATTTCATTTAATCCACACCATCATTTATGTAGGTAAATCCTGTTATTGAAAACAGTGACAACCAAGGATCTTGAAGCTTAGAGATTTGAATAACTTGTCTAAGTTACGGAGCCCATAAGTGTGAAGGTTGTGCTTAAAACATAATTTTTAAAACAACATGATCTAATTTATTGAATGCTCATATGATAAACCTCATGAATATTATGAGGTATTGACCATAAGTAAAAGTCTCTAGTAAGAACTTTTGATTAGGAAAGAAAATGTGATATTGAACAAAATTAAGAATTCAGGCTGGGTGTGGTGGCTCACACTTGTAATCCCACCACTTTGGGAGGCCAAGGAGGGTGGGTAACCTGAGGTCAGGAGTTCGAGACCAGCCTATCCAACATGGTGAAACCCCGTCTGTACTAAAAATACAAAAAATGAGCCAGGCATGGTGGCTTGTGCTTGTAGTCCCAGCTACTTGGGAGGCTGAGGCCAGAGAATCACTTGAACCTGGAAGACAGAGGTTGCAGTGAGCAGAGATTGTGCCACTGCACTCCAGCCTGGGCAACAGAGCGAGACTCCATCTCATCTCAAAAAAAAAAAAAAAAAAATTCAAATCTACCAAGGTCATACCTGTTTTGAGGTATAGATAGTCCTGATTTAGGATGGTTCAACTAAATAACGTTTTGACTTTACAATGATGAAAACTCATCACAGTGTTGACATAATGTACAGTATTTAATACATTTCATGAAATACTCAACATTTTCTCATAAAGTAGGCTTTGTGTTATTATTTTGCCCAAATGTAGGCTAATATAAGTGTTCTAAGCACATCTAAGGTAGGTTAGGCAGCCATGAGGTTTTTTAGTAGGTTAGGTGTATTAAATGAATTTTTGACAATATTTTCAACTTACGATGGGTTTATCAGGACATAACCTCATCATTATACAAGGGCTGTCCATACTGAAGGCATATTACCACTTCATCAATAAATGATGCTGAATTTTAGAATGTTTTCGTTTGATGCTTATCATTTTAATCAAAACAATTAAAAGGTTCTCTCTGCAATAACTTTATTTTTATCCCTAAATGTAAATAAATTATGAACATTTAAACTGGGGGTTTATTTAACACACTTCTTTCACAAGGTTATCAAGATCCTATACGCCACAACGTGTAGAAAAAAATGGAAATGTTTTCAAGGATAAAGACAGCCTTTATCTTACCCAAAGTTCTCAATCTACCAGGTAGAAAGACATACCCAACTATGATATGTACTATTATAACAAGCAGAAGGGTCATTCACCTACTAACAACAAAAAATATCTGTAGCTAGATTAATAAAGTAGTAATTACATTATGGTAAATTCACAAATTTCAATCATTATTGAAAAGTGAAACAGGTCAGAAACCTGGACAACTTCAGGAGTTCTCCTCAATGAGATGAATTACGTGAAAGCATTTCTTTTCTTTTCTTCCTTCCCCTCTTCCTTCCTTCTTTCTTTCTCTTTCTTTCCTTGT
This sequence comes from Cebus imitator, assembly GCF_001604975.1. Lineage (NCBI taxonomy): Eukaryota > Metazoa > Chordata > Mammalia > Primates > Cebidae > Cebus > Cebus imitator. Next base: position 2,562,699 of record NW_016107540.1, on the reverse strand, counting down.
CTTTTCTTTCTTCTCTTCTTTCTTCCTCTCTTTCTTTCTTTCTTTTTCTTTCTTTCTTTCCTCTCTTTCTCTCCTTTCTTTCTTCTTTCTTCCTCTCTTTCTCTTTCCTTCTTCCTCTCTCTTTCTTTCTCTTTCTTTCTTTCTTTTTTTCTTTCTTTCTTTCTTCTCTTTCTTTCTTTTTCTTTCTTTCTCTCTCTCTCTCTTTCTTTCTTTCTCTCTTTCTTTCTTCCTTTTTCTGATTTTTTTCCTTGGGAGAGGAAGGCCAGTCAGGACCATGTGAAGCAGATGTGCACATTTTGTCCTGGGTAGGCCAGGCCAACTTGATCAAGAGTACCGCCAGTGTTAGCTACAGTGAGGGGGGAAATACTTTAAAAAATTGAGGTGTTACAAGAAAAATATTTCGTAGAAGTCAAGTAGCCCCTCCCACAAAAAAAGAAATTCTCAAATGTCCAGTATAAGTTCAGTCTCTATTTTATATCTTGATTGCTTTATCTCTGCTTCTGCCTAATATCATCTCTCCATCTCTGTATATATCGTAAAGAGCCACAGGAAGGGGGAACTCTAGTGTAGTGGTTTCTACTTTTTCTAGTTTGTAGTTTCTTGATTCATGTATTCATTCTTTTGTTTTTAAATGCAATGAAGACGAACACAAGTGTCCAAGTTAATGTCATGATGGAGCTTACATTCATATATATATGTGTGTGTGTGTGTGTGTGTGTGTGTGTGTGTGTGTGTGTGTATGTACTTCAAGTTCTGGGATCCATGTGCAGAATGTGCAGGTTTGTTACATAGATGTACATGTGCCATGATGGTTTGCTACACCCATCAAACTATTATCTACATTAGGCATTTCCAATGCTATCTCTTCCCTTGCGCCCAAACCCTCAATAGGCCCTGATGTGTGATGTTCCCCTCCGTGTGTCCATCTGTTCTCATTGTCCAACTCTCACTTATGAGTGCGAACATGCAGTGTTTGGTTTTCTATTCCTGTGTTAGCTTGCTGAGAATGATAGTTTCTAGCTTCATCCATGTCTGTGCAAAGGACATGAACTCCTTCTTTTATATGACTGCATAGTATTCCATGGTGTATATGTACCACATTTTCTTTAACCAGTCTATCATATCATATACATTCTTGTGAAAGATACAATAAACCCCAAAATAAAATGTTACAGTAATTAAGAATATGTGTAAAGAAGCATTTAGCACAAGAGGATAGAAAGATACTATTTTAATGGGATAGCCAGGGAAGTCCTCTCAGAAAAGGAGGCATTTTAGGCAAAAGTAAATGCATGGGCTGACAAACATTTTAGGCAAAGGGAATCAAAGGGACAGGCTGTGAAACGAGACAAGACTTTGTGCCAGTGAAAGTGGATTTCTGGGGAATTTCTGCCTCTGGAAACGCAGTCAGAGACACTTAAGTGCTTATAATCCATGAGAAAAACTTTGGATTATTTTTAGAAGTTGGGGAAAATTGGCTTCATAAACCTAGAGGAAAAAGAACTTAAAGATTAACTGGTTTAAGTTTCCCATTTAACAGCTGAAGAAAGTGAGACCCAGGAAACCTAACAGACTAACTATAACCCTGCAACTAGTTTGCTGTTGCTACAGATATAAACCTTGGTTCACATATCCGAAAATAGAAACCACGATTCTACTCAAGGAAGCATTTTTCATTTTGTTATTTTAAACACTATATCCAGACATGACATATAACACATGGAATATGTTATATTCCAGACATATAACACCATATGTTACTCTTTAAAAGGAAGGTTTTTGCAGGCTGGTGCACAGCTATAGAATGACAAATGCACTGAGAATATGGAAAAGAGCGTGTGGCCCCTGGACCCAGAGGTCTACCACCTGCAGATCATGCTGCATTAAACAGCTAGAGGTATTCTTTCATTTGCACAAAAGAACTGATGTCACTTCATTGAACCTCTTAGGGATACCGAGTTAAATGAGATTATCGTATAATATATGCCTCATCACTTTCACCTTCTAGTAATTTTACAAAAACACCAAATTGAATATAAATTTACTATATATTCTACAGTGACCTCTCATGTAATTGTTGCATAATTGAACACATTGTGTTTAACTCTGAATCTCAACTAACTTTGCAGAGAAATGAGTTAACACTATTTCATGCACCTACAGTCTCCTGACCTTCACAGGCACTTAAATCTTCTTTATTCTCCCCACAAATGTGGCTTCCGGCTTGCAATGGCAAGGAGGTAGCTATCACCTGGTTTTTAATTTTGCTTCTCAGCAGGACAGGGTTTGAACATATCAAATTGATAAATTTGGGGTCAATCTGTCATGCCCTCTTGGAATCTTTTATCTTCAGAATGAATGGCTCTGAGAAGTTTTGGAAGGGGAAGGAGTTTTCAGGACTCCTACCTGTCCATGTAGACTTAGGGCAGGACACCATATTGCTACGGTAGAAACTCTCTTCCGTCTCCCTGAAATTCAGCCACAGAAGATAACGCTGACCGTGTGGGTTTTGCAAAATACCAAAGATGAAATTTAACTGGAAAAATGGTGTAAATAACATACTCCATTTGTGTATTTGTAATCATATCTTCTGTCTTTCCTTCCTTTCTTTCTTTCTCTTTCTTTCTTTCTTTATTTCTTTCTCTCTCTCTCTCTCTTTCTTTCTTTTTTTTTCTTTCTTCTTTCATGAGCTCAAGTGATCTGTCTGCCTCAACCTCCCAAAGTGCTGTGATTATAGGCATGAACCACCTTGCCTGATCCTTTTTTTTCTATAAACATTGTGTATAAACTATGCATCAGGGTCTGTGTTAGAAACAAAAAAACAGATGGACAAGATCTTTGCATTTATAGAGTTTGCAATCTAGGAAAGCTACATATTTTAAAAAGTAACCAAGTAAGAAAATGATTATAGATAGTGATTAGGGTAAGAAAGAAAACAAACAGAGCATTACATGAGAGATCCACTCAGGGTCCTGCTGAGTTACGGTGACCAAGGCAAGCCTACGTACAAAGGGAACGGTCGCTTCACCTGAGAACTGAATGACTGCAGAAACAGCTGCTCCTTGTACATCCAAGGGAGGCCAGGTGGCCCTGGCAGCAGGTGATGGGGGCATTGGATGTGGGAAGAATATACCAATTTAAGATACATCTTAGAGGCGTCAGTCAAATTGGTGATAAATTTAAAAACTTGGTAAGGAAACGCCAAGAAAAACTTTTAGGGGTGTGCGTGTGTGTGTGTGTGTGTGTGTGTGTGTGTGTGTGTGTTCAGGCTGCTGTCTATTGTGTGCCATTTACTGATGGATAGAAGACTAGAGGAAAATATGGCTAGCAGGGGAAAATCAGGAGTTTGGTTTTGAATATTCAGTTTGAGGCACTTGTGACAGTATCTGAGATTTCTTTAGGTACTTGGATTTGAAGTTCAAAGGATAAATCCAGATGCAAACATAATTTTGGTAGTCGTTAGCATTAGGTGATTTTTAAAACCATGGGATTGCATGACAGTATTTTAGGGAAAATATAGAGTGAAAAGAATAGCATTGTGGAATGAGCTTCCAGGAATGCAGTTTGCTGAGATGAGGTTTTTTGGGCTGCACCAGAAAGAAGAGTAAGAGGCTCAAGACCGGCTCTCTAGGAATGAGGGTTTCGCACGTTGAAAGCAGTTGAGTAAGGAAAGGAATAAAGAGGGCCTGTTGAATGTATAAACCTCAAGGTCATCGATCCTAGGAGATAGAACACGAGCGAACGGATGGTGCTCAGAGGTGCAGCTGTCTAAGGAAGCACACTGAAAGCTCAACGGGAAGGTGGGGACGAGGGAAAGTACACTGCTTTTTTTGTTGTTTTCTTTCCTTCTCTCTATCTCTTTTTAAGTGGAATACTTCAGAACTTATGACGAGGATTTCACAAAGTGAGGTGACCAGGAAAAATCACAACTTAGCACTGCAGCCTGGTCACTGAGCTATGGCTCTATTTGACCATCCAATATCATATCAACCATAAGGTTTCACATTTTTGTCATATATTTTAGCCTACACGTTGACAAAATTATAATCAGAATATACAACACAGTAATCATGGAGTGTAAAATTAACTAAAACATAAATTATATTACAAGTAAAGAAAACAAATGAATTAACAGAAAATTAAACATAAGCATAACACAGCATGACAGAAGATACATCAGTTTTGAAAATTATCAACATTTTAAACGTTATCTATTAAAAAACATCTATTTCTTTGATTTGTTAAGGAAAAAAGTATCGATGTATGATAATCACATTACAAAAGTACAAAAAAAGTTATTAAAATAAATTATGTCAGCTAAAATATACATTAAAAAAAGAAAAAGACACCAATCAGTACCAGATGCAATGAATGAAGGAAAAAGAACATCATGTGAGATACAGAGAATCATTTAACACGTAAAAAAAGTTTTAAATAAAGGCATTAATCATGTTTAAAGCTTTAAATTTTAGTATTGTAATATACAGACAAAATGTATCAGAGATGCAAAAAAAGTAAGAAAATTACAAAGGCAACCTAATTTTCTATAATCTATCAAGAAACCTATGAAATAAAATAGATTCCCTGAAAAACACATTCTTTTAAAACTGGACTAAAAGATCCAGTCTTAGTGTTTTACTTTTCCATTAAATGTTCAAAAGCTGCTTTGAAAAATTACATGAAAGTTTATAGAGCATTAAACACAGCGAAATCCAAAATACAAATTGAGAAGCTATTCAAGAAAACATGACTCTGTGGCACACAATAGGAATATGTATTCTAATTGTTTAACCCTATTACATAAATGTCACGAGCAGTGACTCATGCCTGTAATTCCAGCACTTTGTGAGGTTGAGGCAAAAGGATCACTTGAGGCCAGGAGTTCAAGACCAGCCTGGGCAACACAATGAGACAATGAGATCCTGTCTCTACAAAAAAAAAAAAAAAAAAAAAAAAAAAAAAAAAAAAAAAAAAAAAAAAAAAAAAAAAAAAAAAAAAAAGGCATAATTTTTACAAGGGAGTTTTTAAAAATATTTTAAAGTAAATAGTTGATATTACATAGAGCAATGTGATAATTGTATCTATTCTAATAGCTTCCAAAATCATGAAAGAGAATAATTTTATGGATATATTTCATGAGATTAACTCAAGAAAAGTAGTAAAGGGCATTTCTTGTATTTTTGCTATATGCCAGGCACTATGGTAAGAACTTTCTATAAATGATTAACCCTTTTAGCCTCACAACTATCCTGTGAGGTTGATGTTTTCTGTGACAACTCATTTTACAGTTGAGAAAGTAAACACAGAGAGGTTGGCTCATTTGCGCACAGCTAAATAGCATCCCATGGCAAAGGCGGGAGGTGAAATCAAGCACTCTGGGTCTGGAATCTATGACCTTTACAGCTAGGCCACATTGCCTTGGGGAGGAGAATGTACAGGATTAATAAATAAACATTTTCCTGAACGGCCCTCCAAGCACAAGGGTGGACTGTTTGTATTAGAGTCAGGTGCATTCATTGTATTTTATTTTGAGTGAGTGCTTCAAAGTGCTTCTTGCATCAATCTAAAATCACTTATATTTTTGTGATTGATGTTTGAGCTTCTATACTATCATGGATTCTCAAGTGTAACCATCTAGCCCTAGAGTTATCGAAACAAGGGCCTTGCAGGAGCTTTTGGAGTGGCCAGGAGGGAGTTCCGGTGATTTCATGTGCATGGTCGACTCCAGGCCATTGTGCCCATTGTGGTGGAAGGAGAGGAGGGTGGCGTGGCCACAGGGGCCCTGCACACCTCTTCTTTCAGTCATCTCTTTCCCGGCAAGCAATTACTGTTTCACTGAAAATCTATTTGCTTCAGCTGATCTCCCCTAAATCAAATCTAACCAACAATCAACTAGCATTTTCAGAGTGCCTGCTGTGCATAGAGCATGCTTAGAAAGCATTTTTTAAAGAAAATCTTAACATTTGAAATATTAAGACTGTGATATATTTGTAGAAGATGTAGACTCCTTCACCCTCAAAATCAGCAACAGAAAGTTCTTGAGGAAATCTGCTGGACTTACTTTTATGTCATTTATTCATGGCCTTTAGCAAAACTTCTTTGTGGTTTGTTTAGAATTCTCTATCAGCATTTCAGAGCTTGTTTCTCTCAGTAGAACACATTCTCCGTTAGCTCTGCTTTTTATTTATTTGCATGTTTGCGCTGCTGTCTGATAAATGGTATGTATGGTGTAATTTTGAATTTTTGCAATACAGGAGGCACAGAGTGATTTCAAATGCAGTTGCAATAGTCAAATAAATCAGTATTTTGTAAAAAGGTAACTTAGTGGAAAATAGGGTTTACTGTTCTTGGTTTATACTGAAACATCTTCTGGCCACATCACACACGAGAATAACCCATGACAGCAGAAAATGCCAGCGGACAAGATTTCTGCTTATTCATGCATGCGTCTTTTCTGCAAGGGAGATCCCTGGCTTTGGTTTGGTCTGAGCCATGTAAACCTATGCCCTAAAGTGTAAGAAAGCCATGGAGAGCTATGCTCATGCTTGCCAAGGAATCTTTCTGAAGAATGCTCAGAGGATGAATTTGGATTTTCAAGTCCAGTTTGCAATGTGCCATCATCATTGTCTAAATTTAATTCTTTAGATGTGCTAAAATGTGAAAGCTCAACTAAAAATTTATTGCTTTGCCTATTTAATATAGCAATTTGAACAATATCAGAAGAAAATGAAAGCACCATTATGTGCCTTTTCTAAATTCAGAACTAGTCCAATGTGCTATTTTTATATGTATTGTTAGCTCAGAGCTTAGATAAAATTTAGTATTCAAATATAATCTCCTAAACACAAAAAGCAGCCAACTGAACATGAGAAGACCATGTCTACGGCTCACAAACAGGATTTGGATTATAATAAGAGTAAAAGGTGGAGAATGGGAATTATTTTTTAAAGCAAATTCCATTAAATTTTATACTAGAAGTAAAAGTTGAATATGTGAACTACAGTAAGGGTTATGAACAAGTACTTAACAGGCAAGTAATTCTTCCATCATCCTTAAAATAAATAAGCAGTTTCTTTTCCTCAGTCTCTTTATCCTCATTGTTCAGAAGCCCTTCCTTGTCATAATCATCCCTTAAATAACAGAAAATAAAAATCAATCATCATTTATTCTTACTTTCTTATAAAAATACCACTATATAGCTGATATTTTTTTACAATTACTCATAAAATGATGAAAAGAAAAACTTTAAACTACACATTTTTACAAAGTCTGGAAACAATAACAAATATCCATTAAGGTTGTTATACTTTAGATCAAGTTAAATTATCAAATCAAATTAGCCCAAACCATGTCCTCTGAAAAGGAAACTTGTATTTTAGATTTGGATATCAAATGAGAATAAGAATAATCTGCTTATAAAACTCGACATAAGGAATGCTTTTAGTAACTTTTTTTGATATGGAAAAATATATCATTGCTCAGCATCTAGATAAAAAATATGCATATTTGTATAAAAACTTACAATTGGAAAAGCATGTATACATGCATTATACACAGCCATGTGAAAGGGACAGTAAAACTATTTATTACTTTGTTTTACATTTCAAGCTCCTGAGACTCAGAGACAATAAAATACTTGCCTAAAGTCTTCTAGAAACAAGGTAGGATTCTCTCATGTCTCCAAGCTCTAAAAATGATTTTCTGAGTTTTTTAAATAAAAATTGACTCTTCCACTTGAACAATAATTAAAAATCTCAGAATACAATAGTTTTTCAAATGAACATGGGTTTTGCTGAATTATAAAAATTATTTTATTTTATTAATTTTTATTGAAAAAAAGCTCTCATATTCCAGTCATTTCATCTATCTTCTATATCAATTATAGTGTGCACTTATAGGTAATTGGCTAAAAATATTCCTTTGGGGGAAATGTATGATTATACATAGATTATTAAGTATAGTTATTGTCTATTTAAACATGGTTAACGTATCGGAATAATAAATATGTAAAAAGTACGGCATGCAGATTACTAGATGACAGATGATACTTTTTATCTGATTGATCCTGATACAGATGAGAAGATGAGACATGAAATTGATATTCCAAGAAAGCTCCCAGTAATGGACTTTAAAATACTCCTCATTCTCTTCTTCAAATTTAAAAGCAGCTTAATTCAAACAGCTTCTACTTTGCTACCATGAGGCAGGTACAGTGTAATTTCTTTTGTTTGAAAAATGTGATTTTTAATTTTAACAATTTTTTTCAAATAGGATTACTATCCTATTAAACAGAAGAGAAAGCTGAGACATACATCAAGACATTTGCCTCAAATCTCACGACTCGATATGGTGCAGCTAGAAATCAGATTCAGGCTTTGCTCATTTAAAAATCATGTGCTGTCTAATAAGTTAAAAGATGAAAGTTCATAGAGTTGGAATATCAGGAGTTTTATTTGATCCAACCTGACAAGCAAATCACAGAGGCCTTTTAAATACTACCATTTAAAATATTCAAAATGACAAAGAAGAATTATATTTTATCTTAATCTAAAGATAAAATGTGTTAATATATGTAGGTATGTATTTATTTGTATTTCTATACACTATAAAATATTGAAGAAGAATTCTAAGGTATTTTCAATTTTTAAACCCCAAGCTATTTAAAGATTTAACAATTTGGGGAAATATACATCTTCTATGTTTAAGAGACTTACATTTAGAGATAAGAGAGCTGCAATTAAAGAATTTTTCTTTTATAGAAACCCCTGCCTATATCCAGTTTGTAAAATGTGAAAAAAATAAAGTATGGACTTGAATTATGACTTCATTGTTATATTACTCATGTGAACTTTTGTAATTTTTTTTTTTTTGAGACAGAGTTCTTTTGCTCTGTCACCCAGGCTGGAGTGCAGTGGCACAATCTTCACGCGCTGCAGCCTCTGTCTCCCAGGCTCAAGTGCTTCTGTGAGCTCAGCCTCCCTAGTAGCTGAGACTGCAGGCACATGCCACCACACCCGGCTAATTTTTGTATTTTTTGTAGAGACAGTTTCCCACTACGTTGCCTAGGCTGGTCTCAAACGCCTGAGCTCAAGGGATCTTCTGGTCTCAGCCTCCGAAAGTGCTGGGATTACAAGCATGAGCCACCACATCCAGACAGTAAATCTCTCTTCAAATTACTGTTCATGAATTTTTTCATCCGTAAGACAAAGAAAAGAGTATGCACTTCATAAGCTACAGTGAGAATTAAGTGAAATTGTATATCTCAGTTTTCTCCCATAATTGCTTCTTGATATTTAAAATTTTCTTATCTGTAGAAAAGATGATTCTCTGTTTTTTTGGAAAATAATTGTATAATAGTAAATATGATTTAATACTTACTAAAACGTTTCATGTTAACTAGTCATAGGTTTTCACAGTAGTCAAAATAATTTTTGTCATGCTTCAGTATCAAGCCCAAAATCTCTGTTGTTAAACACAATGTTTTTTGTCTTCATGATTATTGGAGGTTAGCAAAAGACTGGGAAAGGAGGCTCAGCCATGCAGGGCACACTGCATCTACCTTGTAGCCCCACCTTTTGGAACATTTCTAAGATATGGAACCCAGGAAAGAGACAGAGCACTAGGTCTTATACGAGCAATTCACTCCTCAGCCTAGAAGTGGCTTACGACATTTCTGCTCATAGGGTATTGGCCAGAATTAGTCACTTGATCCTACCTATCCACAGAAGTGTAGGGAAGTGTAGTTTTCCATATGCCTAAAGGGAGAGAAGAACCATATATGAATGACCTTCAAAGATACCTTATACAAGTGTGACAAACTCTAGAGGGATTTCTGGTGGTCTTGTCTTTAAATGTCATTTCCTTTTGAAAAATGAATTCATTTTTCTCAAAAAGATTAACATATGCAGGTCTTGTGAACTAACCAATATTACTATTTTTTAAATTCTAATACATATCTGGAATACCATAATCCTTAACAGGGATTTGGTAGCCCCAAAATAAAGATATTCTCTGATAACATAGAATTGGCACTGTTTGGACCATTTTCTTTGCTTGCAAAATCATCCTCGAATATTTTAAGATGTCTTATAAGGAAGGAAACAAAGCAAATACAAAACAAAACTTACCCCTTTACCTGTTTGTTTACATGTAGTAATTGTAAATGTAGAAATTGTTCTCCAGTGCATAAAATTACGTGTTTATGCTGATTATCTGTTTATAGTTACAACCGTTTCTCCTTCAGACATTTCCTATGTTATGGGCCATAGTGACTTCTGAGGCTCCAAGTCTTTGCTTTGCTTATGCTGTTTTCTCAGGTTTCAGAACAGCTCTTCCTGTCCCTCACACTGTTAAGCCCTTCTTCTTTTAGAGCCCTTAGGACATGCATACATCCACATACTTAATTCTAAAGACGATTAGAGAGACTGTGAATGTCAGGTTCCCAATCAGAAATCTCACTGGAAATAGCGTCTTACTCAAATTTCATTTGCTTCTCAATAGCAAGAAAGCAAATAACCCAGTTAAAAATTGGGCAAAGCTCCTGGAAAGACATTTCTCAGAAGAAATACAAATGACCAAGTGTATTTTAAAATGCTCAGCATCACTAATCATGAGGTAAATGCAAAATAAAACCACAATGAGATATCACTTCACATCTGTTAGAATGGCCATCATGAAAATGAAGAATAACAAGTGTTGCTGAGGATGTAGGGATAATAACTCTTGTGTGCATTGTTGATGAGGATATAAATCAGTATAACCACTGTGGAAAACAGTATGTAGATTTCCCCCAAAATTAAAAATAGAACTACTGTATGATTCGGTAATCTCACTTCTGGTTATATATCCAAAGGAAATGCAATCAATATGTTAAAGAGATATCTATACTCCCATGCTCATTGCAGTGTTATTACTGACAGCCAAGATAGGGGATCATACCTAAGTGTCCAAGGGAAGAATGGATAAAGAAAATGCGGTACACATACAAAATGGAATACTGCTCCTCTTTTTAAAAAAACGGAAATCCTGTCATTTGCACAATATGGATGAATCTGGAGGACAAAGTGTTAAGTGAAATAAGCCAGGCACAGAAAGACACGTGCTACATGATCTTACTTGTAGAACATTTCACATTTCTTGTAGAACAGGTCTAGTGTAAACGAAATCCCTCAGCTTCTGTTTATCTGGGAAGGTCTTTATTTCTTCTTCATGCTTAAAAGGTATTTTCACTGGATATACCATTCTAGGGTAAAAAGTTTGACTTTTTTTTCCTTCTGCACTTTAAATATGTCACCCTGCTCTCTGATGGCTTGTAAGGTTTCCACTGAAAAGCCTGCTGCCAGGCATATAGGAGATCCATCGTATGTATCTTATTTCTTCTTTTTGATGTTTTTTGGGTCCTTTCTTTATCCTTGACTTTTGGGAGTTTGATTATTCAATGCCTTGAGGTAGACTTCTTCAGGTTAACTTTTCTTGGTGTTCTATAACCTTCTTGTACCTGAATGTTGGTGTCTTTCTCCAGGTTTGGGAAGTTATCTCATACTATCCATTTGAATAACTTAGATTTCTACCACTTTCTCTACCTCCTCTTTAAGGCCAATCACCCTTTAGAGGCTGCTTTCTAGATCTTGTAGGCATGCATCTTTGTTTTTATTCTTTTTTCCTTTCTCTTCTGTGACTGTCTATTTTCAAACAGGCTGTCTTCAAGCTTAATAATTATTTCTTCTGCCTGATCAGTTCTGATATTAACAGACTGATGCATTCTTCAGCATGTCGATTACATTTTCAACTGAAAATTTCTGCTTGATTCTTTTTTACTATTTCAACCTCTTTGTTATTTAACTGATTAATTCTGATTTCCTTTTCGCAATTATCTTGGATTTCTTTGTGCTTCTTCAAAATAGTTATATCTCTGTCTGAAAGATCACATGTCTCTGTTTCTTCAGGATTGCTCCCTGGTGCCTTATTTAGTTTATTTGGTGAAGTCATGTTTTCCAGGATGGTGCTAACGTTTGTAGATGTTCTTTGGTGTCTGAGCATTGAAGAGGTACAGTCTGGGTGCTTTAGTCCCTGTCCTTTTTTGGGAAGGTTTTCCAGATATTGAAGAGATTTGGGCCCCAAGCCTGGTAACACTGGTTTTTGAGGACTCATACTGGTACCGCCTTGGTGGTCTTGAATAAGATCCAGAAGAATTCTCTGGACTACCAGGCAAGAGACTCCTATTCTTTCCCCTTACTTTCTCTCAAACAAGCAGAGTCTCTCTCTGTGCTAAGCCACCTGGAACTGGGGTTGTGGCGGTACAAGCACACCTGGGGTGGCAAGCACCCTAAGAGAGGGTTCTTGGATCTCAAGCAAGAAAGACTTCAGGGAAAGTTCATAGAGTAAAGTGAAATCAAGTTTATTAAGAAAGTAAAGGAATATAATAATGGCTACTCCATAGGTAGAGCAGCCCAGGGCTGCTGGTTGCACATTTTCATTGTTATTTCTTGATTATATGCTAAACAAGGGTGGATTATTCGTAAGTTTTCAGGGAAAAGAGTGGGAAATTATAGGAACTGAGTGTTGCTCTTTTTTTAAGACCATATAGGGTAACTTCCCGACATTCCCGTAGCATCTGTAAACTGTCATGACACTGGTGTGAATGTCTTAGCATGCTAACACATTATAAATAGTGTATAATCAGAGTAAGAGTAATCAGAGGTCACTCCTGCCACTATCTTGGTTTTGGTGGGTTTTGGCCAGTTTCTTTGCTGCAAACTGTTTTTATCAGCAAGGTCATAAAGACCTGTATCTTGTGCCAATCTCCTATCTCATCCTATGACTTGGAGTGTCTAACCTCCTGGGAATGCAGCCCAGTAGGTCTCAGCCTTATTTAACCCAGTCCCTATTCAAGGTGGAGTTGCTCTGGTTCAAATGCCTCTGACACCAGGACTGGGTCCTTCTCTTCAATGAAGCAGGTTCCTTTTTGGCCCAGGGTGTGCCTAGAAACGTTGTCCAGGAGCTAGGGCCTAGAACGGGGCCTCATGACTCTGCCTAATGCCCTATCCCACTGTGGCTCAGCTGGTTTCCCAGTTGCAAAATGAAGTCCTCTTCACTATTCTCTCTCCTTTCCTTAAGTAGAAGGAAGCAGCTACTTTTGTTGCTGTGAGCTGCACCGTGTGGGATTGGGTAAAGGGTGGCACAGATATTCCCTTAGCTGCTCCATTCAATGTCTCCCTAGATTACATGCCACCCTAATCCCCTGGCTTTAAGCCCAGCCCAGCACTAGGAGTTGCCTAGGAATTACAGTCTTTATGTCCTAGATTTCCTTTCAAGTTTGCCAGGGACCCTAAAGCACTTTAGCCTGCAGAAGTGAGGTTTGCTGAGAAACTCAAGTTCTAACTGCTGGGGTGGGTGATTCCCCTCTGGCTGGGACTGACCCAAATGGCTGTCTTGATGCATGGGCACTGGCGGAGCCCAGCACAGCTTTGCTTTCTGCTGTGACAAGGGAGCATTTAGTGCAATATAAAGTCCCCCAGATATTGTACACAGATTCTGTCTCTACGCTGCAAGGCTACTGCCAGAGAATGGTGCAGAAGTGGCGTTGATTATTCAAGACTGTCTCTCCTGCCATCCTCAAATGCCTCTTTTAGTGATAAGAAGTTCAAACCAGATTCTATAATTGCTCACCTAATATTTGGTTCTTGTGATGGTGCTTTCCTGTGTGCAGACAGTTGTTAAAATTTGGTGCTTTAGATGGGGGAATGATCAGTGTAGGCTTCTATTCTGCCATCTTGCTTTGCCCCCAAAAGTCTATGAGACATACTAGCTTTTCACTTTATTCTCTCTCCCTCTCTTTCTCTTTCTTTTTTGTCTTTGTCCGGTTTTAGTAACAGGGTACTATCTGCCCCATAAAATGTATTAAGAAGTTTTTACTTCTCTTCTTTTTGATGGGGTGGGTGGGTGGGGAAGAGATTGTATAGTATCGATGGTACTTGGTCAGTTATTCTTTAAATATTTGGTAGTATTCTCCAGTGATAACATCTAGTTCTAGATAATTCATTTTTGAGAGCTTTTAAGTTATCAGTTCAAACATTTAATGCTTTGGGACTATTCAGATTGTTTCATCTTGGTTGAATTTTGGTATTTTTGGGTTTTGAGGAATGAGTATACTTCTTCAGTTGCCAAATTTATGACAGTACAATAGCATAAAGCCTCTCCTTATCCTTAGCGTCTGCAGGGTCTATAGTGACACGTCTTGTTCTATTTTTGGTATTTTTACTGATTTGTATCTTCGCTCCTTTTTTCTGTGTTAATCTTGTTCAATTTTAATACGGTTTTTGAAGAAAAGGCTTTTTGTTTTATTTTCTTTATTGTGTTCCTCTTTCCGATTCTATTTGTATCTGCTCTTATGGTTAACATTTTCTTCCTTGTACTTGCTTTGCGTTGTTGGAGAGGTAAACTGAGTTAGTCCTTTATAGTTCTTAGTTGGAACAGGCCCCCTTAACAAAAGACAGACCCACTAGAGAGAAACAAAGAGAAGTTTCTTAACATGTGTGCCTGATGTATACATGAGTGATACTGAGAGAAATGAGGCTTTGACTTCAGGCTCAAATGCTATCATGTGCTGAATGAACCTGGGAAAGAAACCTGTGGGGAAGGGCTGGATTTGGGAAGATGGCACTTTAAACAAGGGTAAGGCTTGTTATGCTGATTCAGTTGGTGCCTTGTCTAGTGATTTAGCCATCCTCCTTTTTCTGCAGAGAAGAAGACACCTTTACAAATAGAGATTTCCTTTATAGATGTCAATTTCGCTTACAAAAGGTTATCTTCTACTCTGTTTTCAGAGATTCTTCCGTTTCTGCAATTTCTCAAAATAAACTACTCAAAATAATTTCTATGCCAAGAAGCATATCCAAGAAGGGGCATATTCTGGCCTCGTACATTTATAGTCTGGGGTAGCATGCCCTGAACCTCATTGGCAGTTATTTTTGTCTTCTTTTTCTACTTTCTTGAGCTAAGAACTTAGATTATAAGCATTTTGTGCCATTCATTGCCTTCTCTGCACTGCTTAGGCACATTCCACCTTTTTTATATTTTTTATTTTATTCCATTCAGTTTTATGTGCTTTTTATTTCTTTTGGGATTTTGTCTTGGACTGATGGATTACCTAAAAGTACATTGCTTGATTTCCACGTGTTTGAAGACTTTCCTCTTGCACTTCTGTGATTTTCTAGTTTGATGGTATGGTTAGAAAACATGCTCTGTATGACTTTGCTTACTTAACATTTTAAAATTTAAACAGTTCACTAAAATGTTGGGTACTGTTCTGTAGGCCAAATATTTTATAACGGTGTGCCAGTAAACCCACCTGACATTTGCTCTGAGGGAGACAATATTTTTATTATACCGGCCAATACACAATTTGCCCTCTGGGGAAGACATCATCTCAATCTTCAAAAGCTGTTTGCTCTGCAAACATTCCTGATGATAAGGTAACCTATAGCAAAACCTGTAACTGTCTGCTCACAAAACGTACAGAAACTGAGAGATCCATAGAAAATTGTCTCCCAACACAACCATTTGGTAAAATCTTACCCCAAATTCTATTTTGAATTTAGACAAAATTCCAACAGAATAAAATTTATTTTACAACAACTTGCATCTTTCTTTGCAATACTGAGTTCCACTCCTACTCCTTCAAGTTTTTCTCCATGCCTTAAGGAAAATTGTGCAATTTTACTACTAAAATGTCTGCGAATTTCTTGTTAACTATGTATATGTTATCTCTTGCTGCTAGTGTTATTTCTCCTGCTTCTGTGTTTTTAATTGGTTATCACTGATAAAAATACATTTAAGTCATTTAATTATTTATTATGCCCTTCAACACTAGTCATTACTCCCTTATTTCCACTGGACCTTTGTTTTAAAATTTTTCAGCTAATTATCAGTTGTTTCTCCTTAGCTATCATAAGAAGAAAGTAGGGATAAGGCTATCTCTTTATTGCCAAAATATAGGTTATTTGTATTGGCCTACTAGTTACAATGTTGAGATCAAAAGCAATTAATACTGTAGTGGGAATCTCAGTCTTTTCCTGATGATAGTGGGAATAAATTTTGTGTTCCCACATAAATATGATGGTGGCTTTATATTTCAGATAAATAATCTCTCTAGGAAGGACTAGAGGACCCGTGGAAAGGAATGAATGAAAGTGGGAGTCTTTTTGTCCCTATCACTCTACCTAGATTCTGTCCTCCAAGTGGAGTTCCTCATCAGCCTCTGTCCTCTTTAACTAGACTCCTGACTTACAGGGAGAAATTAGAGTGGAGAAGGGGCTCTTCCTAATCGGTGTGTCCCCTATTTCTAGCGCTGTTGAGCAACTTCCTATTCTTCTGAGACAGGGCTTCTTGCTTGTCGAGAAAGCCATGTCAATGATCAAAGCCATGACAATGAGATGCCAAGACTACAATGGAAAGTCTGGTCAAGGGAAGATATTCTTCAGAGAAGAAATGTGTCCTAAATCTGGCACTTCCACCAAATAATTTAATCTGTGATGCCTGTTTTGTTTTGTTTTTTTGAAACGGAGTCTCACTCTGTTACCAGGCTGGAGTGCAGTGGAACGATCTCGGCTCACTGCAGGCTCCACCTCCCTGGTTCAAGTAATTCTCCTGCTTAGCCTCCCAAGTGTCTGGGACTACAGGCACGCGCCACCACACCTGGCTAATTTTTTTTGTATTTTCAATAGAGACAGGGTTTCACCATGTTGACCAGGATGGTCTCAATTTCTTGACCTCATGATCCACCTACCTCGGCCTCCCAAAGTGCTGGGTTTCTGTGATGTCTGTTAACCCAAGAGGTACTTAAAGTTTTAGATGAGACTAAATGGAGCCAATAACTTGATTTGGAAATTTTAGTTATAAATTGTGGTATCAATTTCAAACTCTGGGGTCAGTGTCTGTTTCCAGCATAACCTGTTTCACTGGCGC
Source organism: Cebus imitator (assembly GCF_001604975.1). Taxonomy (NCBI): domain Eukaryota; kingdom Metazoa; phylum Chordata; class Mammalia; order Primates; family Cebidae; genus Cebus; species Cebus imitator. The sequence goes on along the minus strand of NW_016107540.1, from coordinate 2,545,734 downwards.
CCTCCAATTTCTGTATCTCAAAGACTGCGGAGACCCAGGACTGGTCCTTCTGTAGTTAAGGAGGGATGGCATTCTCTGGCAAAATGATTTGTAATAATAGATTGTAGACATAAACAGGAGACACATGGTATGCTTTGCATCCCACAGGAGCTTGGCAATTACTATGCTCTCAGTGATTGCTACAGGTAGACAGTTACTTTCGGTAACAGGTGTGAGCCTGCATATCTAGGCCTCATGTTGGTTTATCAATGATCTCTGTGCCATATGCTGCCACCATACTCAGAGACCCACTGTGTAAAATAAACTCCTTCAACCACTTCCAAGTTCATAATGTCTAGTAAAGACACTGAGAGAGTAGTGGCCCTGGCCCATGCCATCTGACTGATAAAAATCCAAATATCAGCCGGGCGCAGTGGCTCATGCCTGTAATCCCAGTATTTTGGGAGACTGAGGCAGATGGATCACAAGGTCAAGAAATCGAGACCATCCTGGCCAACGTGGTGAAACCCTGTCTCTACTGAAAGTACAAAAAATTAGCGGCGCATGGTGGTGCATGCCTGTAGTCCCAGCTACTCGGGAGGCTGAGGCAGGAGAATTGCTTGAACCCGGAAAACAGAAATTGCAGTGAGCCAGGATTGTGCCACTGCACTCCAGCCTGGTGATAGAGCGAGACTCTCTCTCCAAAAAAAAAAAAAAAAAAAAAAAAAAATCATTACCAAAAAAAAAAAAAAAAAAAAAAAAAAAATCAGGGTGTGATTTCTCCTTTTTGGTGAAGGGTTATTAGAGAAAGACTATAAGTAAACTTTTATCATGTTGCATAAAAATGTTTTCTTAGGTTTCTGTTTAGCAATCAGCAAGAGGACATGAATCTGTGAGAAACTTGGGGTAGCATCTTCTGGAGAAAACTGGAGAAATGGTTTTTGTCTTTTAAGGGTATTTCGAATAATGAAAAATCCTTTGTTGTTGATCGTATCTGAGAAACAAAACAAAACAAAAAAGAAAATATACCAACAAGTAAGACAGTGAGAAAAAAAATCAGTAAGGCAGATAGCAGATATGTTCCAGTCAAAAAATACATTTTAGATGGTTAGAAGATAAAGAAACATCTTTCAAATACAATTGGATGGGGAGATATTAGTTGAAGAATAAATTAAGAAGATATGTGACTTAATTCTCAGCAAAATCAGTGTGAAAATTTACATGGAACACATGAATGATGTCAAAAATATCCAATAGCATAAATATAGGAAAGAATCTGTATTTGTTGGAGTAGGTTGGGAAAGCTGCAATCACGGATTAACCACCAAAATTTAGTATTTGAAGTCCCAAGAAGTTCTACGATTTTCCTACCATCCTCCATGTGAATGTTCCTGTGGTCAGAGGTGCTGTCCTTACTTGGGCATTAGGAACACGGGATACTTTCATCCTGTGGTTCCTACATCCCCTGGGCTTCCTTCTCATTTTCACAGTAAAAAGGTCTGTGTCTTCAGTCAGATGCAGTCATCCATTTTTTAAACTCTTTTTGATCTGTGATTGGTTGAGTCCATGCATGCAGAACCTGTGTATGTACAGGCCAACTGTAGGTACAGGGGGTTTCAAGAAAGGAGGGGGAAATCCTAAAAACACAGGGTCTTATAAAACGTATATTAGGCTGGGCGCGGTGGCTCACGCCTGTAATCGCCACACTTTGGGAGGCCGAGATGGGTGGATCACCTGAGGTCAGGAGTTCAAGACCAGCCTGGCCAACATGGTGACACCCCATCTCTATTATTATATATATGTGTGTGTGTGTGTGTGTGTGTGTGTGTATAAACGTTCTTGCTTGGGAAGCCATAGCCACTTTTATTGTCATGATGCCACGAACTAAGAACTATTGCTGACTGAAGATGCAAGCTGATAATTTTGGGTAGGTATCATGTCAGACAAAAAAACAGCACTGTTTCATTATACCACCCAAGACAAGAGATCAAGATTTCAAATCCTTCCAGAAAGAGACCATCCATTGCTTCCAACACATTTCCTTTGGTTTACTGATGAAAATTGTCCGAGTTCTTAGCCCCCTTCCCCTATTGGTAACATGATGACGTTTTTGTCTTAATCTGTGGGAAACCTTCCTCATGGACGGGTCTTCACTCGGTTCCAGGGGTCATTGGAGGTCCTCAGTATAAAATCTTGCCCAGTTCTGGGCCTTGCTGTAGCTACACTGATGAATCCAAAAATGCTTTCTTCAGCAACAGGTAGACCAGGCCAAACCCCTAACCTTGTCCATGAAACGTCAGGGTGTTTCACCAATAGGAAGGCATGTCTCTTCTTTGAATCTGTTGAAAACTCCTTCTCAAGTGTGTGAAGTTTATGAATTCTCCCTCCTTCTTTGACTTCTAATGGGCTACTGCTTAATATAACTTATTTTGGTTTTCCCTGGAATAAGAAACATTCCTTCTGGCATTGTGCATGTACACATGGATTCAGTTCTGAGAATCATGGCTTATAAAAAGTCAATAATTATGCAATCAAAAAACCATTGCTTTTTACTGAATTGCCTGCTTGTTTTAATTTAGTTCTAAAGTTCATGTGAATAGTTAATAATTAAAATTAAGACCAATAGAAAAAGATAACCTATGTATTCCATATTTCTAGCCAAAATTTTATTTTCATTGTCATATTGTTTTAAAGATGCGGTTGTACTCTTTCAAATGTTTTGGTTTTTTTATACTGATCTTTGAGAACAGAGTTGAGTTCATTAAAATAATTTTAAGTGAAAATAGTCAACCAGTTTAACATTCTTGAATAAATCATATTGCTACATGTGAAAATGACTGTTTCTTTTCAGAATTTGGTTGTTAGAATGTCTAAGAATAGGGTAACCATACTACAAAAAAGAGTTAAATTGCTACAAATGTGTGCCTGTGATTTCTTTCTTTCTTTCTTTTTTGTAATCATGCAAGATAATTTCCAGTGCACTTGATGCAGGTTGTTCTAGTTTTAAATCCATGGTAAAGGGTCAATTATAGCTTTAAGGATTTTCATTGTTAGCTAAGACAGTAGATCTGATAATTGTCAGATAAACACCAAAAGCAAATCAATGTCAGCTGTGAGGGAGGTCTGTGGTCACATTGTGCAGGGTTTTGTCTTGCAGAAAGATTTTATCACTAGCACAGCTGAAGCTAGGAGCATGAGGATACAGCAAACGCAGTAAGTGGCAGAATCAGAAAGATAAGGCTTCCTTAGGGACTATTGTTCCAGATGAATCTAACTTCAACAGAGATCTCAGACCTCTAACTTTAAAAATGGCTTTCAATCAGAGATTCTTTGAACCAAAATCTAAGAAAATGAAACTTTTATTTCTATTTAATTTTAAAGAGACTCTTATTCTCTGTGCAACTAATATTCTTCCAAGTGAACGTGTTTGTTATGAACAGATTGGTCTTATTGTCTAATTCGTTGATGTATGGATCGTTGTATGATACATTTTAAAATCAATAGGCTTTGAAGTTCAAATTCTTCACTTACTGATGTGTACAAGTGCTTTAACACAAAAATAACTTCAGTAGCCTTCTTGTCATCGTTATTCCAAATGAAAAGCGAAAAGCCTGTCATTTAAAACCATCTGCAGCACTGGGTAAATATCACTCTCACAAAACGATCCACAGCCGCAAAGATCCTTTGTGTAACACTATTCAGTGGCCTTTTATTGTTTCCACAAAAAATGCATAAAATAACGATTTCTCTTCCAATTAACTCTACTGCCAAATGTTGTGAATGTTGGAAGAGACAAAGAAAAGTTTACTGGGTAGTAATTAGTTATTTGGGTAGTAATCAATCTACCAGTTGCTACGTAAAGGGTAACAAGTTAATAAATCAGGTTTGGTACGTGGAGTTCACTAATTTAAGCAAGTTTTAGAGATAGGTGTAAAAAGAGAATATGTTTGGCACTTTTTAATAACATTTACATGCAGAGTCATCCATTGCTGATGTTTTCCAGAGATGTCAAAGTAAAATGAAATGTTCACCATTTCTAGATAGTCAAATTACAGGAATATAGTCAGTTATCCAAATTGTAAATGTGTCACCTCCTTAACTCTGTAGAAACCCAGTAAACTTGATGAAGATATAAATGGGCTTGGTAAGCAGGTTCACAGTTTTCATGTTTCCTTGAAAATTAATGCTTCAACTCTCTGGAACTCATTTTCTAAATGACGTTTTAACTTAGAGTTCATTGGAGTTGTAACTTACTGTTTGGTGTTTAAGTTTTGTAGCTTCAATGAGGGTTAAATCAAAATTAAAGTAAATATGACTTTGATTTTCATTAGGATGAAGTAACTAAGACATTTTGCATGTGATCGGGTTACTTATGTTTGCAATTTTAATTTAATTTTAGTATTGGTTGTAGATTGTGGTTAGAGACCTCCTGGACTCATCATTTAGGAGCTCTGGAAAAGACGGAGGAAAAAGATGACCCAAGGGTAGAGAAATACACACAGGGAAAATCATGGGCTAGCCTGGGAGGTCTAAAACACAGACAGACTGGAAGCAGTCAGAGAGCTAGCTGCCAACACGTGATGAGAAGAACAGAGAAGCACGCAGTAGGACAGGAAGGACGGGGGTGCAGTCATGGGGGGGTGGGTGCAGTCAGGGGGTGGTGTGCATCCGCACTCTCTGTGATGCCTCGTAGCTGGCCTAACCCATCTTCTTCCATAGTCTGCCAACTTTTTTACCCAGCCCTCACTGCTGCTGTTTGTCTAGAATCCACAGTCACATGATTAATCACAGCTTTCCTATTCTCCTTTTTCAAAAACTCTTCCACCTACACCCATTACTCTGATAGACAGGATATCAACTCCCTAGCCTGTGCTCGCCTCTGCTCACCTTGCGCATTCCTCAGCGCTCCGCCATGTGCCTTCCCGCTTCCAGAATGGAAGCTGCTCCCCGTCCGTGTTGTGCTGTCTTCTGCCTGTCTGCCATCTCCCAGGCTCTTCTCTCTGAGGGCAATGCTGTCTTCTGCATCAACATTTACTTATCCGTCAAGATCTCACTCAAACGTTGCCTCCCAAGAAATATGTAGTGCCTACCCCATTTATTTTGTCACTTTTTCCTCTGTGTTCCCAGGGTACATTGTACATTCCACTTCACTAGCAGGTGTTGTGCTGGGACCATTTATATGCTAGGCCATAACAAATATCTGCACTATCTTTTACATCGTTTTATTATACTTTTAGATATAGCATTTTGAAAAAGAGAAAAAAGTAAATAATTTAAAATTTGTCATGCAATTCAAGTGTATGTGCATGTGGGTGTGTATATATATATATATATATATATATTTATATTTATATTTACATGTATGTCTCTGTAGCCATCCTATGTGTCAAACAAATTTCCTGAATGTTGTCACTGTATTGTACAGAAAAGGCCACATGGTCTTCTGTTGACAATATTAAAAATTCACCTAAAATATTTCTGTACCAAACAGACATTAGCACTATTTACAAAAGATAGTCTAATCGATTTTCAGACTATCTTCTAATCTACCTTCTCAATTGTATCGTTTGATTAAGTTAGACTATTGGAAAGCCATAACCTTGGACCACATAATCTTAGCCCCCATGGAAACATCTTTACTGAGTTATGCTTTAATGATATGTCTTTAAGTTTCATCTAGAATCATTCAAAGAGTGGTTCAGAAAAACTGGCTTCTATGTGATTTCTAAATAATATCATGAAGGGCATTTTATTAGTACCTTTTGTGCAAATTTTCACATCAGACAATTCTAGCAGCATCAGAAAGACTTTTATACTTCTGATGATCTAACGTGTTGCTTTGTAGCTGAAATGTGGACTGTGTCAATTGTCAGGTTTTTCTTCTTTACTTTGGCTGAGACAAAAGTAAAAGTCGAACGTGTAAATTACAACAATCGTGTGAATCCTCCCAACAGTTTCTCTCTCCTTCCATCATGAATCTGCATGCATGCTCATATTGTTAAAAGAAAAGCTTTAGATAAATTAAGTGTAACGGATTGTAAGGGAACAAAGGACAATCTAGAGATGGATCGGCCTCCGGACTCGGTCGTAATAGGTTCAGAACGACTCTGATGCTGCCACATGGTTAGCGACAATGTATGGCCAGGAAAAGGAAAGTGACATAAGAAAATGGAAGCGAGGTACAGAAACGGCCAGACGGTTACAGCGAGATGTTTTCCTTATTTCAACACAGTTTGAACATTTAGTTGGCCATTAGTCAAAATTCTGTGATTGATACAAGAGTAGGTTCCAGTCTGTTTACACATCTAGTTAGGTTACAGTCTCTGATGTATGAAAGAACCTATAGATCAACCTTAAAATATGTAGAGGGAAGCTTTAGGCTAAACTTGCTTTAACAATATTTAGGATATTATTGTATAACTTCTCAAAATAAAATTTAAAACATGGTTTATAATTATTTTTATGATGTAAATTCTTCAAAAGAGACTATATTTGGCAGGGCACAGTAGCTCATGCCTATAACCCTAGCACTTTGGGAGGCTGAGGCTGGCAGATCACGAGGTCAGGAGTTCGAGACCAGCTTGGCCAATATGGTGAAACCTTGCCTCTACTAAAAGTACAAAAAATTAGTCAAGTGTGGTGGTGCGCGCCTGTAATCTGAGCTACTTGGAAAGCTGAGGCAGAAGAATTGCTTGAACCCGGGAGGCGGAGGTTGCAGTGAGCTGAGATCATGCCACTGCACTCTAGCCTAGGCAACAGAGACTCCATAAAACAAAATAAAATAAAATAAAAATGAAGAGAGAGAGAGACTATATTCAACTTCTTAAAAGTAGAAATATTATCTATTGGGCCTTAACCAGAAACATAGCACTGCGAAAGTCTGTTATCCTGTGAGGCTTAAAGCAGTCACACTTGGAAATCAAGGAGGAGTCATGAGAGTTCTCAGCTTTGGAATCTGATCCTTTTCCAGGATCTGAGGAAAAGGAAGAATAACATATTAGGCCAAGAATCTCACCAGGCTCCGGCTTTCTAATTAAAACGATGGTGGAGGGAAGAAGAGATAAGAAGAGGAGGTTGTAACTCTAGATCTCCCTGGGTAATGCCTACTCGGGGAATACCTGCTGGGAAAATACTTAGGAAGGTTTACATCAGCGTTTATTTTTAAATAGACACAGAATTCAAGTGGTGATATCGTGCTAGAATAGGAAATAGATATTTGGTCTTTATCCCCCTTTCCAGGTTACAAACCTCCTAAATCCCTTGTAGTTTCCCGAGCAGTGAGGGTACTGGGATCATCTTTTGTCCTAATATTGTGTCTCTGACCCAGATTCCTGACACAGAACCTTGTAATTTCTTGGGTGATAGGAATGTATTTTTAAATTTTTTTAAATAACACAACTCTTGGTGGGCTCTTTGGAACCATTGGAACTTTGGAACCATTGGAATTTCTTGGGTGATAAGAGTGTCTTTTGTTCTAATGAGACAACTCTTAGTGGGCTTCTGGGTGGAGGTTGGTTCCCAGAAAGACCAGACCATGAATAGAAGCTTGGAGCTTTCAACTCTAACCCCCATCCTCCAGCAAGAGAATGGGGCTGGAAATGGAGTTAATAACAAATCATGCCAACATGAGTATTCCTCCACAAAACTTACTAAACTTCGGGGTTGGAGAGTTTCTCAGTAGGTGAATACATCCATCTGCCAGGAGGGTGATGCACCCCCACTCAGTGGGGACTGCAGAGGACACTTTCAGACCTTGCCTTAAGTACCTCTTCATTTAGCCACTCGTAAGTATCCTTTTATACATCTTTCATCAAATAATAATCTGGTAGATGTAAGGAAGTGTTTCCCTGAGTTCTGTGAGCCATTCTAGCAAATGATCAAACACGAAGAGGGGGTTGTGGAAATCCCAATTGATAGCCAGATTTTCCAAATCCCCGGAGGTCTGAGCTTGGGATTGGCATCTGAAGTGGAAGATTGGACTGTATCCTTGGCCTGGGGGCTGAGGGTACTTCCAGGTAGATAGTGTCAGAATTGAACTGAATTCCAGGACACCCAGCTGATGCTAGAGACTTGGTTGGTGTGGGTACACACATTTTGGTAATCAGAAATGTTCTGTATCAAGTGAGACTAGAAGGAGCGTAGTTTTGTGTTTTCCTACTATACAGTGTGGTGTCAGAAGTAAAATATTGAGTGGTATGAGTAGTGAGAAGGAAAAGCAGAGTTGATTTTTCCTATTACTGTCTGAAGCCGAAAGATTCAAACTCAACACTAACTGAAACTTGGGAACTGTTGTGTAAGAAAAAAGTTGATTTATAGCTTGACAGAGAAGTCTAATTTTATCTCTGGTGACAGCTGGGTGTCTTGTTTGACACTGAGAATGATTAAGGCAGTGGTATCCACGATATGCTATTTCATGTCCAAAATTCTCTGGGAAGCCCTTAAGGCCAGTTTGCTGTTGGGTGTTGTTTTCATCTGTATAACTGGTGAGCCTGCCTCGCTTGACTCTTTGAACACAGGGGCACTAAACCTCACTAGAACTTCTGCCTTGAGCTCTCCAGGACCCCAGGTTCCCTTCGCAGATCTTGGTGGCTCCACCCAGAGACTCAGGGCTCTTATTTAAAGGCAGGGGCTCCTGGGCAGCATCCAGGGCTCTTACTCAAGGGCCTTATGTGACTTGCTCAGTGGAGCCTGTTAAGTCCTTGCAAATATCCCAACCCGTGATGCTCACAGGTGCCAGGCTGCCTCAGACAGCATTGGTTTTTCAGTGGGAGGCAGCAAGAAGCCCAGCTGCGAGGAGTTGAGGAAAATAGAGGCAGTCAAATGAGATATAGTGGAGTTTATGAATCACAAAAATGTTCATGCATATTCATATAATCATGCCATTGAAATTCTTTCCCAAATAAATGATACAAATGAGGGAAACAACTCTCTGCATGTAACAGGATGTGAACAATAGCACGTTGTGTCTTTGAGCTGTGTTGGAGTTAAGAAAACAGAACTGACCATAGTTGGCAAGTGCTCTAATTTCCCACTGTCATGCTGAACCAGCTATGCATGGTTTAGAAAAAATGTGGACAGCACATGGCACTGGACTCAACAGCTTCCTTGACGATTATTGGAAAATGGAGAGGATTTCTTAGAAGGATTGTTAGTGTGTGATGTGTGGTTAGTTCCAGTCTCCCTTACAATGGATAGGGGAATGTAAGATATTTTCTCTCATCTGAGGCTCAGAGTCGGGATCTTCCAGGAGACTAGGAATCTTGGTAGGTTTGCTCTGTGTTCAGCAGACACTGGCAGGTATCTGCAAAAACAAACAAACAAACAATAATCCAGGGAAAGGTAGATTGGGGCCACCCATGGTGGCCGACATGGGTTGAATATGGGAACTATACATCTACCAACAGTGTTTTCTCACGTGGAGGGGGTTCGTGTTGATATACAAAAAGTAGGCGGTTAAATATGAACTTCCCGTGCAATAATCAGGTATGCGCTAAATAAAAAACTATTCTGACACTTGTTAAAAGGATGGGACAGAATTTACTTGTTTGTTATTTCATTTATTTTGTTATTTTCAGTTTATTTTTTCCATGATATAGTTGGTAACTGTGAATGCTTGTGCACATACTAATGTCATCCTGATTCATTCAAGGGGAAACTGACATGAATTACACTAGGAATGTTTCTATAAGAGCTGCGCCTTGAAGCAGCACTTGAAGGACTAGAATAATTCTGATAGATAAGGAAATGTCATAATTATTTCAATCAAGTTATATGGAATACTCTTGCCCCCCCCTGCATAAAATTAATACATTTCTCCAAATTCTGGACAGAACATACTAACTTTTTTAGGGTCTGGCTTTAGGATTCCTATACCGCAGGGTCAGATTATCCACTTGCATTAAGGTTGTGATGGCCTCTGCCCAGCTTTCCATAGACCAATTGCATTTTTTTTACAAAGAAATAACGCTTGAAAATAAACAAGAATCTGAGGTAGGTCCCTGTAACACCACAGGAGTCAGAGACCAAAGAAATGGAGCAAAAGATAAAATGGGAAATTAGGGGGAACACAGGCTACCGCCACCCTGAGGACACTCAGTACAATGCAGTTGTCTACAGGAGCAACGTATAATGTCCTCGGACTGGAGGAAGCTCAGGAAGGCCCCAATTAGTGAGTGCTCTGAAGCTCGGACTTAGCAGCAGCCTCCAGCAGACATTGCACTCCCTTCACACATTCTCCACCAGCTTATCCTTTCTCAGCATCCTACAATAACAGTAAAGGGAGTTGTCTAGTTCCAACTATTACTTAGGGAGAAATGAGAAAAGTGCAACCAGGGAGAAGCTTCAAAATACTTTTGTTGCTAGGAAGAGTTAGTGCACATTCTTCTCTTTTTTTTTTCTGAACCACAAGGGCTTTCATTACTACAATTATGTACAAATTAGCCCTAAAAGTTGGCTTGGTGTTAGTTTTTTTTTTTTTTTTTTTAATGACCTAAAAAGGCATTATATATATACATATACACATACATATGTGTATATGTATATATAGCAGTAGAAATTAGAATTGCTTTTTACCTTGGGGTTTGTACAATTTTTTGCTACATGCATAAACTTGTTACTCTTTCTTAACCACCCTACATAACTGGGAATAAGGAATGTTTCTTAAATGAATTAGGGCATAAGCATGTTTGTGAAGTCACGCTTGAATTCAAAACAACCCATGCTTTCTCCAGCTGAATGAATTTTAACAAAATGTTTTAACATATGAATCTTACCTTACTCACCTTCAATCATCTAAGTTTCTGCCATAGTTCTTAGGAAGTATAGCTAGAAAGGATGCTACAGGTCACTACTATGCATTCACAAATAATATTTTTTTTTTACTATTCCTTGCTGTATTCCTTTCTGCCACATATCAACAACTTGCCTGTGGAATTCAGCAGTATTTCAATGGTCAAAGTATGTCTCTGCAGAAATTGTGAATCGGGCTCAATTGTGCAGTCTTACCACCCTTGTTCTCTCTTCCTCCCTACTTCTATTCCTGCCCTTTTTTTTTTTCTGCTGAACTCTGTATAAATCAGTGTTTGAATACTAGATTTTAAAAATGCCAGAAGAAAAGCTTTTTTTAATCACTTTTTGAATCTAACAAATTAATTCCTCTACCTGTATGCACATATGTGGAGAGACAGATGAATGCTTACTTAAATATCTGTTATTGTTGTAAAAGTTCCAGCACAGTTTTAAAAATTTTAAAAACCTCAGGTAATATGATGGGGCTTATTTGAAGTATTTTAAAAATGAGTAATGGTATGAAATCTATCAGGTGTGTTTAAATATTTGCAAATACAATTTCCGGAAATAGACTATCCCCAAATGTTATTTGGAAATGTAGAAAGAACACAAGGCAAAACTCACAAAGTTTGAAGCAAAGTAAGTGGATCTTGTAAACTTACCAGAAGATGGACAGAGGTTGAAAACATGAAAGCCCTGGAAATTTCATTTATTGAATAATAAAGAAGTTAGTGAAATAATTTATGAGACATTTATTTTACCTGCTCCTAATGGTCAAAGTAGTAAAGATCAAAGCTTGCAAAATGATTGATTTTGCTCCCCTTGACACAGCTGGTTGTGGAGTTATAGATCTCATCACAAATGAAAAAGAATTTTTTTTATTACAAGTATGACAAAGTTAATACGTTTCAATAAAAAATTGGTAAATGCACTGATGCCATGAATTCCTTCAAATCTTTTGTTTTTTGAAACGGTTACCAAAAATTTTAAAAAGCCAATAAAGATATTTAGTAGGAAACAAATCACATACTTGAAATAGAAAATTCCGAACTTACTATTGACTTCACGATAAATATGATACGTTTATGAACTGGAGGTAAGACCACAATTCTGTAGGGAGAATTGTGGACACACATACAAGCCTTTGCTAGTCTATGCACATCTATTAATAAGAAGAAAGGGAAGATACTTTTTAACAGAGTCTGTGTCAGCTCTCTGAAAAGAAGCACAGTGCCTACAAACAGCTGACTTATGTAGAAGGTTACTGCTTCCTTCCTGGAAACATTCTCAATGGATACAAGTTGCAGATAAACTTGACCATGGGAGATGGTTTTTGCAAACTGGCAATTTCCAGCACATCTTGATAGAATATTTGAATGACTTAAATTTGTGTTTATAAGGCGATATTACAGGAATAAAATAATTCTGAGGCTGGCCCAGTGACTCAATGCTTATAATCCCAACAATTTGGGAGGCCAAGGTGGGTGGATTCCTTGAGGCCAAGAGTTCAAGACCAGCCTTACCAACATAGCAAAACCCTGCCTCTATTAAAAATATAAAAATTAACAGAGCGCAGTGACACATACCTGTAATCCCTGGTACTTGGAGGATCACTTGAACCCAGGAGGCAGAAATTGCAGTGAGCCAAGATGGCACCACTGCACTTCAGCCTGGGTGACAGAGTGAGACTCTGTCTCAATAAATAAATAATTAATCATTCTGATAACTGCAAAATTGAAGCTAAGAGAATAAACAATTGGTTTTGATAAATTTCATCCTCTTTATTGTCAGAACAAACAATACATTTTGGTATAACTTTCTGAATATATTTTGGACTTGAGACTATTGAAAAATTTGATATAAATATCATAATAAGCATTTACTTCTGTAAGAAAAAGCCAACCTGAATATAAAACCTCATCCCTTCTCCATGATTTTATAGATTTTATCAAATAAGTTGACCCTGTAGCACTGATTCCAGAAAATTCTTCAGCTGGCTTGTTAAAACCAAACTGTAAGGAGAATCACACAATTTTGGTTAGAAATTTTTCTTTTCTACCAGATAATAATGGCTCTCACTGCAATAAATAAATAAATAAATAAATATATATATATATGTGTGTGTGTGTGTGTGTGTGTGTGTGTATGTACATACATATATTATATAGGAACAGGTACTCAAAATATGGAATTTACAGTACTGTTTGATATCAAAAATGTCTCACTGAGGTTGTAAGTTTTTCCTTAAATCTAAGGTTCCTTTATTGTCAACCAATAAAAACCATTTTATTCTTCTAATCAAGGAACTTATTTTCAGGCATACATCTCTGTTATTCAATTAAATCACTATAATTTGTTTTATTGGTTTACATTAAATTTGGTTTTATTTATTATATTTAAACTTAATATCATTGGTATTCATTGCATTTATTTGCAGTTACATTTTACTGTAAGCTACTTTAATTTTCCGTGTTGGTTGTCTCTAAATTAGTTAATTATAAATTTAACAGAATTTCAATACAAAATACTAGTAAAGTTTTGCATTCAACTATACAAATAAGCAAAAAAAAGTGAGAAAGTAAAACCTTTGGAAAGGAAAATTCACAACGAACTACTAATCCTTCTAGGTAATTAAACATACAGCAACAGTCTGCCATTAAAAGAGTATATATACTTTGAATCAGTGGCTCTCACATGCACAATTTTGTCTGTCTCCCTCGATAGGGACATGGTGATATCTGGAGACATTTTTGTAACTGAGGGATGATACTCCCATCTTACAGGTAAAGGCTGGAGACACTGATAAAATTCTATTAATATAATGCTCAGGATAAGCCCTACAACAAAGAATCATCTTGCCTAGAATGTTAGTAGCATCAAAGTTAAGAAACTCTGCTGTAAGTGGATCAGATAGCTGGAGATAGAAATAAAGTGATCCAATCAAAGTACAATACGAAAAACCCAGGAGCAATGAAATTAACAAATTTGATTACATAAAAATGAAATATCAAACTTTTGCGTGTCAAAGACTGGAACCAACATAAATGCCCATATACATGGGAAAGTATTTGAATAAATTGTGACATATTTGTCAATAATATATGTAGATGTAATAAAGATTAAGGAGTATCTCTATGAACTCAAATGGAATGATATCCACAATCGATTGTTAAATGGCAAAAGTAAACTTTTTTTAAAATGTATATATTAAATACATATTAAGTATATAATAATAAATTCACATTAATTATATATTTAATGTTTATTATATATTTGATAATAATTACAATAATTTAAATATAATTTAATAAATATTTAAAATATTGATTTAATAAATTAGGTAATTACTATTAAAATAATAATTTAAAAGTAATGTATAGTATATATTGAATATGTTTATTAAATATATTTAATTATTTGAATTATAATTACATTTATTAAATATATTTAATTAATTTATTTAATAGATGATGTATAGTAAATACAGATATACACACACACATGCTTATTTTATAAAATAGAAATACAGGAAAGATATACAGAAATTATTGAAATTGTTTACCTAGAAGGGCTAGGTAATAGAGATGGAGTATATTTCTCTGAATAAACCTTTTTGTAGAGTTTTGACATTTGCAGCTAGATTAATATTTTTTGATACACAAAGCAAAACACCACCACCAAAATATTAGCAAAACAAAGCAAGAAGAATTGAAAAAATTAGAACCCAAATGCAATACAAAGAGAAACAAATGAGCATGATTTTATTTCAATTGAGTAACAATCACACCCAAACAATGAAAGAAGTAATCCAAATAACTTTTGAACAAAGTGTATCTCCTCAGATTAAAGAAAAAGAGAACTTTTAACTCAATTTGAATTATTACATCTAGTTTGTTTTTCGCAGTTTTGTGATGACTAATTCTTAGGACTGAGCAAATAATTCGATTATTGAGAGTTTTCACAGCTGGAAAGGTATGGACAGGAAAAGGATGAGAATAAATCGTGGTGTGTTATCGTGGAACTGACTGTCCTTGGTGAGATTTAGAATGAAGTCATGGTTCTGATAGATAAATGTGTGCACATATAAATGCATATATGTGTATATGTGTATATGAGTGTATACATTTTCCCCCTTGCTTTGCCTGCTAAAAAGACCTAGGAACAAACCTAGCAAGGCCCAGAGGTTTGGATCATGCCTTCACACAGCAGCCCAGGGTGGGTGTGTATGCACTGGACCCTGGGGGCCCCAGCATGGGTGTGTATGCACTGGGCCCTGGGGACCCCAGCATGAAAACCTCAACAGAGGTCTCCAGAGCTGAGCTCAGCTCGGGGAAGTGAGGCTGCCAGTGGAGCAGCCTGATGTGCTGGGCCTCTTGGGTCTGCACAAGGAGGAGGAGCAGCAGTGGCCACGGTGACAGGAACCACAGGGCTCTCCTTCTGCGCTCCAGGCTGCATGAGCCCCAGGGTAAAAGCCCATTGAAGAAGAGAAAATAACCAAAGTTCACTAAATAAACGAAAGATGCTTTTTCTCTAATCTAATCAGGGAAGCTTCAAGCCAGGTTTAATTTGATGCAGAGAAAAAACGAACGCGATCCCGCAATAACAATAGGCATACTCATATCTTGGTTTCCAGATAAATTTTCCTTCTGAGAGAAGTCTTAGCCTCTTGGAGAAAGGATTTATTTCAGTTCTAGAAACTGGGACATTTTTAAAAATCATTATATGGTAGTTCTGCATATTTATGAGGAGCAAGGGGTATTTTGATTGCCAGAAAGTGAGAATGTAATAAAAAACAACAATATGCCAAAAATGAAAAAAGTTTCACAATGATGAGGTTCACTCCGGATTACGAAAATTTGAACACTGAAATAAACAATGAGAGTAATAAGTATAATCCGTTGAATAAAATGAGAAAGGAAGGAAAAAATGTTAACATTTGCTAAGTTGAAGTGAACAGCAGTTAGAGTTTTCTATATTATTCTCAAAACTTGTCTTTAGGTTTGACATTTTATTAAAGCAACAATTTTACAAAAGTATCTCCAAGATATACACAGAGGGGGAAAAAGCATGCGTGCAAGGGCAATGGAAGTCACTTCAACTGTATCTGAAAAATGGACTTTGAAGGCTCTGAAATCCGTCCCTCCCATAGGGTTTTATTTTTCTTGTTATTACAGTGCTATCCCAACAGACAACCAATGACATAGGGCTTCTTTGTGAGATTCTTCTTATTGCTCAATAATAGGTATGAAGCTTAGGGTTTACAGTAGAAAATAAGTACTAAAAAACTACGGCCATGTTCCAGTGCTGGGTGAGATGGAATGAGTATGCTTCATACTTGATCTTCCAGTGAATGCGGCCATAAAACCTGGACAGTATGCAGCCTGGAGAAACTCTTTGAAGATTGTAATGTAAATACCAGCAGGAAACTGCAGAAGAACATCCAACTTTGAAGCCATCAAACTGTACATGAGTTTACTACTTTCTTTCTCTTTCTCCCTACCCTGCTCTCTTTCTAGCTCTTTCTGTCTCTGATGTCTCCCAGCTGAACTCAATACAGCCTGAAACTCAAAGGTGAGCTCTGTGGCACGGAGATTTTCAGAGAAGACGTCCTGTTCTGGCTTGGGATTGACAGAGGCAACTAAGCACTCAAAGGAGTGCAGAAAATCAGTGAAATTAAGATGGTTCTTTGAAATCATCAATATGGTGTTTTTTAACAAGACTAACAAACAGAAAAGAGAAGGCACATTACTAGTATCAGGAATGAAAGGAGACTATCACTACAGACGTAGCAGGCATTAAAAGCCGCATCACACTCAGTCTACGTGCCACCGACTCTTTCCTCTCTCATATATTTTATGCTTTACTTTTCTGACTCAGCTTCAAGTCATGGGAACACTGTGAGCACCTTTCCACATACAAATTTGACAACTTTGACAAAAGAAACCAGTTTCTCAAAACACACACACACGTGCACGCACACAAACTTGGCTGGGCATGTTGGTTCACACCTATAATCCCAGCACTTTGGGGAGCAGAGGCAGGTGGATCACTTGAGCCCAGGTGTTGGAGAACAGCCTGATGAAACCTCGTCTCTACTAAAAACACAAAAATACAAAAATTAGCCCGACGTGGTGGTGCGTGCCTATAGTCCCAGCTACTCTGGAGGCTGAGGCAAGAGAAACACTTGAACCCAGGAATTGGAGATCACAGTGAGCTGAGATCATGCCACTACACTCCAGCCTGGGTGACAGTGAGTGAGACTTTATCTAAAAAACAAACAAACAAACAAACAAAAAACCTCACAAACTACCAAAATTTACTCAAGTTATATCAAATTACCAATGTTTTCTCTGTGAAAGACACTATTTAAGGAATAAAAAGATAAGCTATAGAGTTGGAGGAAGTATTTGCCAGTCATGTATCTGATGAAGTACTGTATTTGTAACCAAAACGTGTGATTAAAATCCATCGTTGTTCCTGTAATTATGTTGTCTTTAATATTGATCATCTGCATATGCTAAGCAGAAAAAGGCAACAATATCATCTAACGGGAATTCTCCTGCATGCCTTTTCTCCCTGGGGATTCTAGCTGCTGTGTGGACTCTCTCCTTTTCCTCATCCCTAACATGGAATTTTTAGAATGGATTACCTTGAATAAGATGACTCAAAGAAGCACCTACCAGTCAATTTCCAGCAGGCTTAAAAAGAGAAAGAAGAGAGAGCAGTATGTTTTCCTTTCAACATTTGACCTGTAGCCTGATCATTCTAAATTTCCCTTATGGTTTATTTTTGTGAATCATTCACGAATCTATAGAAATTTATCTTGAGTATTGTTTATATAAGGAGTGACTTAAAACGCATCACCAGATGACTTTAACAAATTTCTATTATTTGATGACCATTGTTATGGGGGAGAAAGGAAAGATGATCTTTGCTTATGATGATGAAAACTGTGCTTTGCAAAGCCTAGTGGCAGACAAACTCAAATTGGATGTGAATGGATAGGTGGATGGCTGTTGGAATGACAAGGGAGAGTAGGAACATAAATGACCGAAGGATACAGCCATGGTCATGTCTAAAAACAGCGAAAAATCTGCCTCAGGGAAAAACCGCCAGTCTCTGTGACGGCAAGCACATTTCAGGGTTTATGCCAGCCTACTGTACTTCAATGTTGATATGCCCTTTTTCAAATGCATGAGCTGACGTAAGGTAAATGTGACTGTTTTACAGAAGATAAATGACAGAGGAAAAAAAAATCACATCAATGGAAAAAAAATCTGCCCCTTAATCTTAATTCTTCTTAACATCAGAAACTTTATTTGATGGGGTCGTGTTCTATAATATATGAATTCTGGGAAAACGTTTTATATTTATTTATCCTGGTTTGCTAGGAAAAGTTCTCGGTACCTTTATTCTAATTTAATTTTCAATTTGTCATATTCACCCTCAAAAATGCCCTATTTGGGGCTATCAATTACACCATTATTCTAACTATAAACTCATCGGAGTCTAATCTTGTAAAGGTTTTGACCAGGATTCTTCAGAAATCTGCCTTTATATATCAAGAGCATAAACAGTCTATTTCCACCTCCAAGAAAGCATACTTCCTAGTTATCGGAACTGTAATAGATGCCACCGGAAGAGTCGATCTCACTGGCTCACAGTAATTAAAACCATGGCCTTTTAAGGGGAATGCCAGGACTTAGGACCTCACTTTGTCATTCACCTGCTGTATAACCTTGGACAAGTTATTAACATCTATATATCTCATTCTCCTGGTCTGTAAAAGGGAATAATAACAGAACCTGCCTTGTGGGATTGCTGTGAAGATTAAATGAGTTGACATATGTAAAGCACTTTTAAAAGATTGGTGCTTATTAAGCAGAATATTTAAGTGATCTTACCTTACATTAAATCCTCTTACTTAGCCTTATCATATTGAGACAGACTTTCAACATCTTTCCTTTTTCTTTACATCATCATGAAACATAATTACTAAAATAATAATTGTTAACTTGCTGCAGGTTTTCCACTGCACCCTTGATCTAGGCCCACCTACTCATTTTCCTCTCTCTTACATTCAATTTCTTTTTCTGACTTAGCTCCTAATTTTCTCTTTATTTACTTATTTTCTATGTATTTTGTATATATCTAATATACCTCTGTGTTTTTCTAGGCATTGCAATAATAATTGGATATCTTCTAGATGTTACTTTTAAAGGTCAAAATATTTTGTGTTTCATCACAATAAAATGTGACATAATTGACCGGAAGGAAACATCTTCACATTTCTAAGTTTATTAAGCAGTTTCGATATACAGTACCATATGTGAATTTCACAAAACTGTGTTGTATTCATAAAGAAACAGAAATAAGACAAATATGTGGAGTATGCAAGTACAGATTTTAGCTAAATAGAAGAAAGACATTTCTAGGAGTCAAAAGTTTCAAAGATGTTCTGATCTTATAAGCAACAAATTTCCCAGCATGGGATGTACTCAAATCTTTGGTGGGAGTGGGTGAATAGCAATAATAGGATAGGTGGTTGGGCCAATCAATAATGTTGAAGTTCTTTTCCCTACGAGATTTTACATTTTCAAATACAAATAAATGGTATTTTGGAAATATTTTTTAACTAGTGAAATTTGTGGTTACGTATTTTGCAGAACTAAAACCATTATTTCAATGGAAAGTTACCCACTTTTAAATCAATTCTTTAAATTTGGCTTTTGAATTTCAGCTTCCTCAGACAGAATTTGAATCGTACATCTTCCTTTTAAGCACAACAGTAAACTTACATTCTTTGATCCTTCTCTTCTGCTGTCCGAAAAAAAAAAGTTTAATTAGAATGATATTAAAGGGCACAGTTCTGCTTTGATTTGTATATAGTCATTCTCTTCTTTATATACATAACTTGAAGGGGCATGCTAATTATTGATGAGCTGAAGAGGAGAATAAATGATTATTTTGAATTGTAGTGATCCAAAGACCAAGTGGAAGGCAGAGATATTAGTTAATGTCCTTTCATGAGTCATACTGGGTAGCCTTTTAGTCTGAAAGATGTAAGGATCAGGGCACTTGTATCTATGTAAGAAAGCTCCATAGTGAGTCTGACTCCACCTGTTTCCTCCTGGAATCACTTCTGAAATTGGCTGCTCTACACCATAAAAGTTACTGGGTCCAAGTTTCATAAACTTGACTCTCTGTGGTTATAGGCTTCAGCTACTGCAGGAGGTATTAGGCTGTTCTTGCACTGCCATAAAGAAATACCTGGGACTAGATAATTTATAAAGAAAATAGGTTTAATTGGCTCACACTTCTGCAAGCTTTACAGGAAACATAGTGCTGGCATCTGCTCAGCTTCTAGGGGGGCCTCAGGAAGCTTACAATCATGGCAGAAGGCAAAGGCGAGCACACATGCCATATGGCGAGAGCAGGAGCAAGAGAGTAGGCATTGAGGGCAGGCACCACACACTTTTACACGATGAGATCTCTTGAGAACTCACTATCACCAAGAGAGTGGAAGGGATGCCATGAGGAATCCAGCCCCATGGTCCAAACACCTCCCACCAGGCCCACCTCTAGCACTGGGGATTACAATTCAACATGAGATCTGGGCAGGTCAAATACACAGACTCTACCACAGGTACTGTGAAGATTTACTCTTTACATGCCCCACACATGATAAGGGATGGAAAACAGAATCAAGTTTGATAAACTCAAAAGACAATGTCTCTTCAAAACCAAGCCAAATCAAACAAAACAAAACCCCTTTTCTTATGAGTTCCAATTAAACATGCCAAGAGAATTTTCCAGAATGAAAAACCAGGAAGCAGGATAAAGCTATGGATTTATTCCTGACCAATGGGAGCTTCCTCACTGGGCTGAGAAAGCGGAAGGAAAGACGCAGTTGAGAGACAATCAGGTCGACACCTTTACACCACTGACCCATCTGAGAAGCACTCTGGGGAAGATGGGCAAAGCAGTTGACACAGAACCTCGAAATGAATGGCCCATTTGTCGCAGGAGCAGAGGGCACAGATGCGGCACTACGAAATATGCAGAATAAGTTACGATAAAATTGTATGAAAAACGAAGCCTAATCAATCACCACTCCTGAAAAAAATTTAGCGATGAAGATCACAAATTAGTAATCCACATATGTCCAGCTCAGATCTCCTTACTGAGGTACAGTCCCATAAATTAATCTTCGATCACAAATCGCCACGTGAATGCTCCGTAAGCACTGCAGTGTTACCATGTCCAAGTTGCTCCTCAGTCTCTTTCTCCCCGCCTCGCCCACTCCATTCCAAACCTTTCCAGCTTTTCTACCATTGGTGGATTCTCTCAAACCTTTCACCCAAGCAAGAGGTCTGGGCATCATTTTCTAACCCTTCTTTTTAAAGAGTATCCTATAACCAAAAGCAAATAAGCCCTGTTCATGCCATTGCAGTTTTCCACTCAATATCTATCGACATTTCTCCTGCCTCAGTTCAGATCCATGACATCATCTCCCATTACAATTCAATTCTACCTCCCACCTTCAAAAGATAGCTTTCTAAATTTAAAAATGATTGCAGCCAGGCACGGTGGCTCATGCCTGTAATCCCAGCACTTTGGGAGGCTGAGGCGGGCAGATCACCTGAGGTCAGGAGTTCGAGACCAGCCTGACCAATATGGTGAAACCCCATCTTTAAAAAAATAAAAATTAAAAAAATAGAAATAAATAAAAATGATTGCATTATTTTGATTCTTTGCATCGTTTAGTGGGTCTATTTATCCAAAGAGACACAGTGCACATTTTTAAGAATGACATCTAAGCCGGGTGTGGTGGCTCACACCTGTAATCGCAGCACTTTGGTAGGCTGAACTGGGCAGATCCCCTGAGGTCATGAGTTAGTGACCAGCCTGACCAATATGGTGAAACTCCATCTCTACTAAAAATACAAAAATTTGCCGGGCATGGTGGTGGGTGCCTGTAATTCCAGCTCCTCGGGAGGCTGAGGCAGAGAATTGCTTGAACCTGGGAGGCAGAGGCTGCAGCTAGCCGAGATTGCACCACTGCACTCCAGCTTGGGCAACAGAAGGAGACTCTGCCTCCAAAAAAAGAAAATGACATCCAGTGCCTTCTACTTTCCTGCCTTACGTACGGCTAGATCCCAATGGTACAGTAGTGGAGAAGAAATTACTTAGGCAGATAGTGAGGCTATGAAGTCCTCAGTAAGGTTTGCCTTTTAATGAAAAGTAGCCCCAGATTATTTTCTTTTCTAACAACCAGCAGCCTGTAAAATCGAGGTGCACACACAGATGCCAGCAGTTATGCCAACCATGTTCAAGATGGTGGCTCCATCTTCGCTTCTCTTTGTCAGCCATATGCACGGTAGGAGCAGACAAGATGGCCTGGCCAGCTGGAAAGCCCAGATGCAAAATAAGATCAGGTGGGGCCACCAGCCTTCCCTGGGCATTATGTAAACATCATACCTGATGGAATCAATCTGCGAGCCGTAAGTAAATCAGACCCCGCCTCCTCAAGCCAGACTGTAAAATCCAGCACATTTGCAGCCGGCCAGTTTTTTTTCCTCTCGGAATTCCCTCTTTCTCAGGAGAGAGAGAGCTGTTTTCCTTTCTCTTTTTTTCTCTTCCTCTTGCCTATTAAACCTCCACTCCAAATTCCTCCCGTGTGTCCCTGTCCTAAAGTTTCCTGGTGCGAGGTGATGAACCCCAGGTGTGTACCCCAGACAACATAGCCACTTCACCATCACGCCTGGCCTAGGGCTCTGTCTTAGAGCAAATAGTCTGTTTCTAAACATTCTATGTTCCTTCCCCCTCTGTGCTTTGATTAAGGTCATTTCTTTTGCATTTTGTGTGCTCTTCTCATCCCTCACCCTCTATGAACTCTTCCCTAACTTGTGCAGCTTAAAGCAAGCTGTCTATTCACACCCTCGTCCCGCTGCTGTGACTGTGAGCACACTTCATGTTATTTATGTGTCCATCTTTCTATTTGTCAATAAGATTTAGAAAGGAAGGAGGATGTCTCACTCTTATATCAAGCCCTAGCTCCTGGTACGGAATTCAATGTATCGTGGAGCTTTAATAATGGACTGGACAAATAAATTGATAAATAGATTAATATACTCTAAGCAGCTTTGAGTAAAGATTAAGTTTCTGGCTGCATTTCTGAGTGGAATAGAATCTGTAACCATACTGAGAGTCACCTCTTTCATAGGCACCTTGCGTGGGACAGAGGAATGAGTGGGCATGCCCACTATACTCGGGCATCCTCCTCGGCATGTGGAAACCTGCAGTGCTCTATGGGAGGCACAGGTGGGTCCAGCTTGACTTTTGCAACTCAGAAGAGATGAGGAGGAGAAAAACTATTTATGTGTGTACTTAACTGATTAATAGTAAGATGTCAAAAATATCCTCATCCATAAAATGGTGGGCATGTTGCTTTTAGACATGTTTCTTGGGGATTGTTTGCTGGGAAATAGATGATAATTCTTACTCTCAGGTGAAGAGACCCCTTCCAAGACATTGACAACATTCAGCAGACAGAACGGAGATGGCCCCACTGCAGTTTGGATATGTGACCAGAGAGAAATAGCTCCAAAGATAATTGTATGTGCTTTTTTAGGGAAAAAAAACTTCTATCTTTGTGTGTTTAAAAACGGATGATAAAATTTCGATCTGTTTTTGTCAAAACATAAGTACCCTGTATATTTTTATCATAGATCAAAGTATTGGTAAAAATGAAGAAATTAGATACCCGTTCTCATCTTTTAATAAAATATGCATGACCAAATATCAGAATTAGGCATATCATCCATTTATATATCTGTTCACTTGAGAATTGGCATAAAGCACAAATAACATCGGCATGGGGTTGTTTTTCTGTCTCTGACATTTACTAATCCTTTAATCACACAACATTTGTTCAACTTCTCAGAGTATATCTCCTCACAAGGACGGATTGAGAATTAAACTGATGAGTGGATCTGTAAGTAGCATAATCCAGTTCCTGGATTACATCAGAAAGTCAATAAATAGAATTTCTTGGTTTATTATTTTCATTTTTCTTCTTTTCATTTAATGAGTGATTTTTTTAAGAGCCACAGGCTACGCACTTTAGGAGTTTAAAGACAACTCAGCCATGTCAACTACCCTGCAAGTGTTCAGAGTGTGAGGGTACCCAGTGGACATGCCAACAGAAAGGTGTGATGACGGACCATCCAGGTAGACAGGATGCCCTGTGATGACATCTGCACTAATTTCCTTTTTAAAGAAAAACATACTTGTGAACAAAAAAGGAAAAGTTCCATACCAAAGGGACAGGTCAGAGGAAGATCGTGGTAACCTTGAATACAAACAGTTGGGTACAGCAGATTTCTAAAACCCTAACCAAGCTGGGGAAAGACAGACAAATGCAGGCAAGCCACAGGGGCCTGAACACGCAGCCTAGGAGAGCAGGCCCACGAAATCACAACACTTTTTATTGAGGAAATCATTTGGATAGAAATCTTTTCAAACATATTTTCCCCAACCTATTTTATTTATTCGTTAAAAAATTTAAAGCATTTTATTTAGTGAATATTTTTACTTAAAATTGCACATTCATATAAGAATCTATTATGTGATTTATAGAAATAAAACAAAATGGATTTTTTAAAAGCAAAGCGAACAATATTTCAATATACTTCTAAATATATTATGCTTAATAATTGTACAAAACTCACTTGTTCTCTTATTAGCATTATGATATTCTGTCACAGAATGATTGAACATATCTTATTAGTCTTTAAAATCTTGCTGTAACACTTTGTAATGCAGCAAATTGAAGGTTTCATTCTAAGTTTGTTTTATGTCATTGATTAAAATTAGTGGCTGTCATACCTAAAGAAGAAACCTCACAGTAATATGCAGCTAAAAATAGAAGACGTGTGGTTGAGTCTGTATTGTCATGTTTATATTTTAAGATGCACATCATTATTTGTTTCTATATTTTAACACCTTTAAAATTGGTACATACCTTTCACTTTGCTATTTAATTCAATTAAGCATAATATTCCAAAGACATATCATCTCATTCACCAATTACACACACTTTTGATAAAATTTAGCTAGTAAATTATCACTATTCTGATAGTGATACTTCATTGCAACCTAAGCAAAATGGTTTCCTTTTAATAGCTTTGTCAACTTTTATTTTACATTCAGAGGGTACATGTGAAGGTTTAGGCAAGGGTATATTGTGTGATGCTGAGGTGTGGGATATGATTGAACCTGTCACTCAGGTAGTGAGCATGGTATTCCACAGGTAGTTTTTCAACCCTTGCCCTCTCTCCCTCCCTCCTCACCCCTTGTATTCCCCAGTGTCTATTGTTACTAACTTTATGTCCATGTTTAGTTCCCACTTATAAGTGAGAACATGTGATTATCTGGCTTTCTGTTTCTATGCTAATTTGCTTAGAATAATGACTTCCAGCTGCACCCATGTTGCTGCAAAGAATATGATTTCATTTTTTACAGCTGCATAATATTCCATTGTATATACGTACATATTTTCTTTATCCTATCCACTGCTGATGGTAATGGGATTGCTGAATCCAGTGGTAGTTCTACTTTTAGTTCTTTGGGAAACCTCCAAGCTGCCTTCCACAATAGCTGAATGAATTTACATTCCCACCAACAGTGTATAACTGTTCCTTTTTCTCCACAGTCACATCAACATTCTTATTTTTTGGCTTTTTAATAATAATAATTCTGATTGGTGTGAGATGGTATCTCATTGTGGTTTTGGTTTGCATTTCTCTAAAGATTAGTGATGTTGAATATTTTTTCACATGCTTCTTGGTCACATGTATGTCTTCTTTTGAGAAATGTCTGTTCATTTTCTTTGCCCTCTTTTTGATGGGTTTATTTATTCACTTGTTTATATTCCTTATAGTTTGTAAATATTTTCTCTTTTTCTATAAGTCTTCTGTTTACTATATGGATAGTTTCTCTAGCTGTGCAGAAGCTCTTTAGTTTAAATTGATCTCACTTGTGAATTCTCGTTTTTGTTGCATGCAGTTACTTTTGAGGAGATAGCCATAAATTATTTGCCAAGGACAGTGTAGCAAAAGGTATTAACTAGGTTTTGCAGAATTTTTATATTTTGATGTCTTACATTTAAGTCTATTTACTTCACCTTGAATGAATTTTTGTATATTACGATAGATAAGGGGCCAGTTTCCGTCTTCTGTACATGACTAGCTAGTTATCCCAGCAATATTTATTGAATAGAAAATCTTTTTCCCATTGTTTATTTTTGTTGACTTTGTTGAAGATCCAATACATGTAGGTGTGTAGCTTGATTTCTGGGTTC
Source organism: Cebus imitator (assembly GCF_001604975.1). Lineage (NCBI taxonomy): Eukaryota > Metazoa > Chordata > Mammalia > Primates > Cebidae > Cebus > Cebus imitator. The sequence goes on along the minus strand of NW_016107540.1, from coordinate 2,519,603 downwards.
TCTATTCTGTTCTATTGGTCTACGTGTCTGTTTTTGTACTAGTACCATGATAATTTGGTTACTGTAGCTTTGTAGTATATTTTGAAGTTAGGTAATATAATGCCTCCAGTTTTGCTCTTTTTGCTTAGGTTTGCTTTGGCTATGTGGGCTCCTTTTGATTCCGTATGAATTTTAAAATAGTTTTTCTAGTACTTTGAAAAATGATGGTGGTAGCTTGATAGCAATAGCATTGAACCTGTATATTTCTTTGGGTAGTATGTGTATTTTAACAATATTGATTCTTCTAATTCATGAGCATGGAATATTTTTTCTGTTTTTACCCTCTGTGATTTCTTTCAGCATTGTTTTGTAATTCTCTTTTTAGAGCTCTTTCACCTCCTTGGTTTTGTTATGTTTTGATGACTATTATAAATCAGATTGCATTCTTGATTTGGCTCTCAGCTTGAATGATATTGTTGTACAGAAATGCTACTGATTTTTGTACATTGATTTTGTATCCAGAAACATACCGAAATCGTTTATCAGTTCTAGGAGATTTTGGCAGAGTCTTTAGTTTTGTTTTGTTTTGCTTTTCTTTTTTAGGTTAAAATTATATCATCAGTGAAGAGAGATATGCTGATTTTTTCATTTTCTATTTGGATGCCTTTTATTTATCAATCTTGCTGGTTGCTCTGACTAGGACTTCCCATCCTATGTTGAATAAGAGTGGATAGTGGGTATTGTTGTCTTGTTCCAGTTCTCAAGGGAAATGACTTCAGCATTTTCCTGTTCAGTATGATGTTGGCTGTGGGTTTGTCATAGATGGCTCTTATTATTTTGAGATATGTTCTTTGACATCTAGTTTGTTGAGGGTTTTTATCATGAAGGGATGCTAGATTTTATTGAAAGCTTTTTTTTACATCTATTGAGCTGATCGTATGATGTTTGTTTTAATTATGATTTATGCGATGAATCACATTCATTGATTTGTGTATGCTGAACCATCTCTGCACTCCAGGAATAAGGCCTACTTGATAATGGTGAATTAAATTTTTGATGTTCTTCTGGATTCAGTTTGCTGGTGTATTCTTAAGGATTTTTGCATCTATGTTTATCAAGGATATTGGCCTGAAGTTTTCTTTTTTCATTATGTCTGTGAGATTTTGGTATCAGGATGATAGCAGCTTCATAAAATGAGTTAGAGGGGAGTTTCTCTTCCTGGATTTTTTGCTAAAGTTTCAATAGTATTGGTATCAGCTCTTTGTATGTGTGGTAGAATTCAGCTTTGAATTTAGGTCGAGGACTTATTTTGGTTGGTAGGTTTCGTCATGTTACCAATTCAATTTTAGAACTCATTATTAGTCTGTTGGTTTAGGATTTCTTCCTGATTCAATTTGAGAGTTTGTGTGTTTACAGGAATTTATCGTTTTTCTCTAGATTTTCTAGTTGGTATGCATAGAGGTGTTCAAAATCGTCTCTGAGCATCTTTTGTATGTCTGTGGGATCAGCTGTAACATCACCTTTGTCATTTCTAATTGTGCTCATTTGGATCTTCTCTCGTTTTTTCTCTGCTAATCTGCCTAGCAGTCTATCAATCTTGTTTATCCTTACAAGGAAGCAGCTTTTCATTGTGTTAATATTTTGTATAGATTTTTGAGCTTCAATTTCATTCAGTTCTGCTCTGATTTTAGTTCTTTTCTTCTGCTAGCTTTAGAGCTAGTTTGTTCTTGTTTTTCTAGTTCGTCTAGGTGTGGCGTTGGATATTAATTTGAGATGGTTTTCACTTCGTGATATAGATATTTAAAACTATACACTTTCCTCTTAACACTGCTTTTGCTGCAATTCAGGGATTTTGGAATGTTTAATCTGTTTTTATTAATTTCAAGGAATTTTTAAAATCTCTATTTTAACATTATTGTTTACCCAAAAGTCATTTGGAAATAAGTTAATTTCCATGTAATTTTGTGGTTCTGAGATATCTTCTAGGTATTAAATTCTATTTGTATTTCACTGTGTCATGAAAATATGCTTGGAATAATTTTGATTTCTTTAAATTTATTGACACTTTGCTTTATGGCCAAGCATATGGTCAAAATTAGGGTATGCTTCATGTGCAGATGAGAAGAATAAATATTCTATGGTTGTTGGATGGAGTATTCTCTAGATGTCTGTTAGGTGTAGTTAATCAGGTGTCAAATTTAAAGCCAGAATGTTTTTGTTAGTTTTTCACCTTGATGATTTGTCTAGTGCTGGCAGCGGAGTGTTGAAGTCCTCTACTGTTATTGTGTGGCTGTCCACATCTTTCCATAGGTCTAGAAGTACTTGTTTTGTGAATCTTGGTGTGTCAATATTAGGTAAATATATATGTATAATAGTTAAGTCTTCTTGTTGAATATGATTGTGTAATGCTCTTCTTGGTGTTTTTGTTTGTTTGCTGGCAGTTGTTGATTTAAAGTCTGTTTTATCTACATCAGATTAGCGATCCCTGCTCTTTTTTGTTTTCTGTTTACATGATAAATCTTTCTCCATCCCTTTATGTGTTATTACATGTGAGATTGGTCTCTTGAAGACAGAAGATGGTTGAGTCTTGTTTTTCTTTAATCCTACTTGCCATTCTTTGCCTTTAAAGTGGGGCATTTCAACTGTTTACATTGAAGGTTATGATATGTGAGGTTTTGATTCTTTCATGATGTTGTTACCTGATTGCTTTGTAGTTTCAATTGCATGGTTGTTTCACGGGGTCTGTGGGCTATATACTTATGTGAGCTTTGCAGTAGTGAGTATTGTCTTGTTTCCATGTTTAGAACTCCCTTAAGGATCTCTTGTAATGCTGGTCTTGTGGCAATAAATTCCCTTAGTGTTTGCCTGTCTGGAAAAGGTTTTATTTGTCTTTTGCTCATGAAAGTTAGTTTGGTAGGATGTAAAATTCTTGACTGGTATTTTTTTTTCTTTAAGGATGTTAAAAATAGGCCCCTAATCTGTTCTGGTTTGTAAGGTTTCTGCTGAGACATATGCTGTTAGCATTATTGGGTTCTTTTTGTACGTGATTTGACCCTTTTCTCCAGCTGCCTTTAAGATTTTGTGTGTGTGTGTGTTGACCTTGGAAAGTGTGATAACTAAGTCTTGTGGATGGTGGTATTGTATAATATCTTGCAGAGGTTCCCTGAATTTCTGGAATTTGCATGTCAACCTCTCTAGAAAGACTAGGGAAATTTTCCTAGACTATATTCTCAAATGTGTTTTCCAAGTTGCTTCCTCTCTCAGGAATGCCAGTGAGTCATAGGTTTAGTCTCTTTGCATAATCCCTTATTTCTGGGATGTTTTGTTCATTTTTTAACACCTTGTTTTTCTTTATTTATGTCTGACTGGGTTTATTCAAAGAAGCAGTCTTTGAGCTCTGAAATTCGTTTTCCAACTTGGTCTAGTCTTGTTAAAGCTTCCAACTATATTTTTGAAATTCCTGTCATAAATTTGTAAATTTCAGAAGTTCAGTTTGGTTTTTTTCTTTAAGTTGTTAGGTTGTCTTTCAACTCTTGGGTCATTTTGCTGGCTTCCCTGGATTAGGTTTCAACTTTCACTTGAATTTTGTTGGGTTTCTTTGCCATGCAGATTTTGAATTCATTATCTGTCATTTCAGATATTTCAATTTGTTTAGTATCCATCTCTTAGGAGTTAATACAATTCTGTAGAGGTAAGCAAACACTCTGACATTTTGAATTGTTGGAATTTTTGAACTGATTGCTTCTCATCTGAGAGGGCTGGTGTTTCTTTATTTTTTTGAAGTTGCTGTCATTTGTAACAGACTTTTAGTTGTTACGTTCTTTTTTTCACTTGAGAGTTTGTATTGTATGTGTGTATAGTCTATTGACTTCATTTCTGGGTGTTTTCAGAGAACTAATACTCTGCACGGGTTTCTTACTTGTGGCTACTCTCCTGCAATTGGATTTCACAGGCAGTGTGTGCTAACAGAACTTATTTTTGTTTGGTGGTGTTATTCTGGCTATGAACCAGTAGAAGACCTTAAGATTAAGGGCCAGCAGATAGGCTGTCGTTCAGCCACGTGCCTGTTTTGTATTTCAGTGCTTACACAGAGTACTCTGGGGAAGTGGGAAGGGACTCTGTTCCTGGGCCTTGGGGGAGCCCACCAATCACTGGCAACATGCACGTATTTCCTTAACTGTGGGGCAGGGGGTGGTCTGGCATGCTGCACTCCCCCCTTCCATAGGGGCAGCCCCAGCCAAAGGTTAGGTCACTGGAAGGCCCAGGACTTTCCAGGGACCCCCTGGTCCTCCAAGCTTGGCAGAGTCAGAGTAGGTTGTGTGGAACATCTAAAGGTGGTCTGGTGATGCAGGGAGCCTAGGGCAGAGGATCTCCAGGAAGGGCAGTGGTGCCATGGATGGTGCTTGCAGCTCTAGGTTTTTTTTGCCCAGAAGGCTGTAGTGAGGACTGCCCAGCTCACACTCCCTGAATGAGGTCTTCCTCTAGTGTCTGTCCCATGAGTAGGCCAGGCCAACTAGTTTCATCCCAAGCCTTCTGTGTCCAGATGACAGTGGGGCTGTCCTTGTCCCAGGTACTTCAGGCTGTGCAGCTTCTTAGCTGTATCATCTTTCCCAGATCATTCTTGTGAAGGGGGGTGGTGTCTAGCTCCCATGCCAGTGCATGAACTCGTGCCTCACTCTTAGTGTTCTCAGAGTTGGCACTCCTCCAGGCGAGGCCACAGAGTTCATCTCCCAGTATATTTGGGCATTGCCACCCCCTATAGGCAATGCCCTAAAATACTGGGAGTTTGGGTCTACCCTGTGGCTTTGTCCTCCACCCCCTCAAGAGCAAGCACCGGCTGTACTGCAATGGGACAAAGTGTTCCCAGGCCACTAGCTATAAACACTCAGCAGGGCCAGTAGAGGTGGTACTAGGTGCACCCTCTTGTGGGAGTGGCCAGGGAGGGTGCTGGTGGAAAAGGAGACCTACAGATGAGATGTGCTGCGGTCCCACAGGAATGAAGCAGCCTAGCTCTCTTCCAGCCTGGCTGCCAGCAGGGGCTATAGTCACTCACAGCAAAATGGAGAACCTTGAAGGATGGGTGCCTGTGGTCACATTTTGCTTTGGCTGCCTGCCCCACACATAAAACCTTTTGGCCTCTGAGCATGCTTGAGCTCTGCCTCAGCCTGCTCTCTGGACAGCCCCCACTGCCAATTCAAAGCTCTGTGGAGATCTGTGGGATATCTTGCAGCTAGGATCCTGGAGCTCCATGGTGGGAGTGCAGTCCAGTACACTGGAGGAGTTCTTTCATTCTTCCTTTGCTTAGAGCCCATTCATCACCTGGAACTCTTCCTGGCCTTTGGTGACTCTACGCAGGGTTCATAGCTTTCTCCCTCTCTAAAGTCAGCATCTGTGTCACCTCTTGACTTTCATTGTGTTCGCTCAAAAGATGTGGTTGAAGTGTAATGATTTACATGATATTTTGATTTCTCAAGGGGGGGATGCATTTCCTGGCTGTGCCTATCAGCCAGCTACATTTTAATATTTTTTAACATTTTTTAGCAAGCAACTTAAAATCCCAATAATCTCTTTTACTTGGGAGATTTTTAAACAAGTTAGAAAATACTGTTTTCAAGTTATTTAATGTGAAAATATCAGTATTTTTGTAGTTTTCACATGTCATTTTGGCAACAGAGTCTCATACAGTGAGAACTTTTCCAAATAACTATTTACAAAATGCAGTTTATTTCTCACATTTTACATAACTTACAGGCACAGATTAAAACAGGTTTTTAAAATTTAAAAATGTCTGCTACATATGCGACTGATGGCCCACATATCCTAGCAGAAAAGTGAAGTAATTTCAAAACAAAAGACAGGATTTGGTAAAAGGAAGATTACTAACTCATCTTTATGTCCTACCACTCTTCCCAGTAGTTTGTCATGAATAAACCTTTGAACCTTTCATGGTTAAAATAAAAATATCTTCATGACCTTTTACTATCAGATTACAATGTGAAGTAAACGTAGCAATATATTTAGAAGCCTTGATTTTATTAAGTTAATATTTTATACCACACTGTGCTGTTCTGTTGTCTTCAGCTTCTGCACATCAATACCTTGGCCCATGTGACAGGGTCCGACTGGCTGTTCACTACATCTGTGTGCTATTCTATTAATGCAAATGGTGAGATTAGCTATTGAAGCCTCTATAGGAGTTCGTTAATTGCCCTTTCGTGACTGAGATCTAGCCAATGAATCTGCCCAGAAATGACTTGCTTCACTTCCAGATATGGCTTATAGAAATCCCTCAATCTCAGCATTTCTCTTCAGAAGGAAAAGAAATTGTACCACTCGTGGTACAATGGAAAACCACATGTGGAAAATGGGGTAGGGGGGCAAAAGTTGATAGAAACTTCTTTTTGGCACTAGCTAGGATAATGCCCCCTCCCCTCTAAATAATGTTCGCATTCTAATTTTTTTTTTTTTTTTTTGAGACCTGAGTTTTGCTCTTGTTACCCAGGCTGGAGTGCAATGGTGCGATCTCAGCTCACCGCAACCTTTGCCTCCTGGGTTCAAGCAATTTTCCTGCCTCAGCCTCCCGAGTAGCTGGGACTACAGGCTCACACCACCAGGCCCAGCTAATTTTTGTATTTTTAGTAGAGACGGGTTTTCACCGTGTTAACCAGGATGGTCTCGATCTCTTGACCTCATGATCCACCTGCCTTGGCCTCCCAAAGTGCTGGGATTATAGGTGTGAGCCACCACGCCCGGCCCATTCTAAATTCTAGAACCTATGAATATGTCAAGTTGTATAAGAAACAGAATAAAGGTTGCAGAGGCACTCAAGATTGCTAATTTGCTGATATTGTGGTGTGGAGGTTGTCTTGGATATCTGATTGGGCCCAATTTAATCATGAAGGTTATTGTAATGAAAGATGGAGACAGAAGTGACCACATCAGAGTGGTCATGTAGGAAAGACTCAACTGGCCACTGATGGTGTTTTTGATGGAAAAGAGGCCACAAGTCAAGAGATGTAAGCAGCCTCTGGAAGCTAAAAAAGGCAACACACATTTTCCCTGAGGACTTCAGAGGGAATGTAGCGCTGCTGACCCAGTGATTTTAGCCCAGCGAGACCTATTTTGGGCTTTTGACCCCTGCAACTATAAGCTACCAAATCTGTGTCATTTTAAGCTACTAAGTATGCAGTGCTTTGTTAGAGCAGCCATAGGAATCTAACACAACCACACACTTTGTATCTGCTCTCCCCTTCTGTATACGCCAGTACATTTTGGGAGTAATTTTATTACTTTAACTAAATTAGCAAATGATGCTTTGTGGTATGTTTCTGCTTTAGCATACAGCTAAAGCTGTTGGCATTGTCTTAGCAAATCTGCATTTAGCATTGAGCTCAAATGTCTTCATAGGTTGGACCCTCAGTGATCAGTGTTGTCCGGTGGAAGCATATTTGCTTAAGCTGCAGTCTGTAATCACTCGGCAAGTGGACCACATGCCAGATAAAGCTGCAGCCTTAAGTGAAGGGGTGGGAAAGAGCACGTGCATGCACTTTGATTATTGTTAGGTGCCATTAGCATAGAATTGTAAAAAAGGAAAAGTTTAGACAAAAATAGATGGCATGCCAAGTAGAGATCAAATAAAATAAAGAGTTCAAAGATCAAGGGGGTGTGCTTTGGAAAGGTTGACTGTTTCTGGAATCCTATTCATAAGATAAAGACTAAACAAGGCTTTGAGTCACAAAAAAGAAAATCTTGATTTAAAAAAATTGAACCTTATAGCAAAGATTAGAATACGGGTGTGTTATTTCCTTTGAAGTCTATTTTTTATGTGCCTTTAAGGTGAATACTATTTACGATAAAAAGAGACAGAGATAGACAGAGAGAGGGAAGGGTAGAAGAAAGCAGATCTGAGGCTACATTTAGAAAAAACAAAAGCAAAAATAGTAGTTATTTCCATGCCGGTGTGGGAGTTGGGGGCGGGGGTGAGGCAGGCCCTAAGGTAGGTCTTTGCTCCATTCCAATGTGTGAAGGCAGGAATAAAAATAGAGAGCTCAGGTCATACTACAGGAGAAGAATGTGGCTGGAACTAGGGGAGCGGGGTATTGATAAAAAGAAAGAATTTGGTTTTGGGCATATTTCAATGATAGAAACTCAACAGGATTTCCTGATTGTTTGGCTGTGGAGTCTAAAAAATAGCCAGGAAGTTTAAGGTGTTGGACCTCAGCAACTACAGAATGGAATCACCTTTTACGGAAATGACCTTATGGTTTTCTAAAGAGTTAGTAACAGGGAAAGGAGTCAAGAATATTGTTTTGAGTAAATCAGTTTTGAGATTTCTGATAAATTTGCAAATTAAAGTGTTATATATAGGTTTAGAAAAATGAGGTTTAAGTTAAGTGGGGAGAGTTTGTGACTGGTGGAGGAACTGGGGGGGATATTGGGGCCTTGATAATGACGTGATAACAAAGAACTGGGCTTAACTGGAGAAGAGAAAGAGACAGGAACACTGAACCCTGGGAAATGCTAATTGGTATCAGACGGACCAAGGCAATCAGCAAAGAACAAGATTTAAAAATGCCCAGTAAAATAGGAGGAGGAAAATAAAAAGAGTGGCGTCCCAGTTGTCAAGTGAAGCAAAAATTTCAGGTAGGAAAGATTGCTCCACTGTCAAATGCCACTGGGGGCGTGAATTAGGTGAAGGCTAAGAAATCTTCACATTGTTTTGCAATATGAATCCCACGGGCAACTTTGATGACTCATTTAGGTAATAAGAGAAAAGCAGAAGACATTCCACAAAGATATGCAATTTTGAATGAGCAGAGGCTAAAGTATATAGATTTATAGTGTGTAATCTCAAAGAAGAAAGCTGAGCAAATTATCAATATAAAATATATAACCAATGGAGAGAATTAAGATAATATAATTTCTAATGAGCATGTATTTGGCTTATGCTAGATGCTGTGTGTAGCACACTTAGCCCCAAGAGAAGTTAAATAACATTACCCTCATTTTTCAGATAAGATGCTAAGTCCTGAAAGGCTTTGCCCCATGCCTGCGGTTTTGGGGCTGTTGTGAGTGTTGCAGTCAGGTTCCACGCCCTCATAGTTTCCACTTGCAAGCCCAAAGCCATCATAACACATGATCACATTGTAAGACAAACATTTGTCAGAATCGCATCTTGATGCTTTCCCTATACCCCAAATCGATCACACAAATGTCTGTTGAATTTGGAATATTTAAAGAAGCATTAAGAAACTGGAATTGAGAGAGAGAAGTAAAGCACAGTGGTAGACATGCATTCAAAATAACAGACTTTTGAAAGATGTAATCTTGGAACAAATAACAGAAGCCAAAAGTGAGTCTTCAAGTTGACTGCCTTTATCATCAAGAAGGAGAGCACAGAGTTCAGAGAGCTGGCAGCAAGGATATGAAATTCTGCCGTCTCCCCTAACCCATCAGATGTGCTCCAGAAGAAAGTGGGAAGACCAGGGACATATCCACGGCACCCAATAGCACATGAGAAGGTTAAATGGAGATGGTGTAGGCTTTAGAATTATTCTGTCTTCAGAGCAAACAATGGATGTGGGAAAGGTGGAAATGAGTGGGTAGAGCGACTGCTAAAACCATAAAGCTTGCTAGTGTTTACAGCTATGGGCAAGAATAAGTCAGTGGAAAATTGGCTTCAGTTGCTTCCCTGATGGTTTTTCAGCAAATATCTTAGAGATCTATGAGGTACAATCTGTTAGCAACTAACAACACTGAATTAGTAGTAAATGATCATTAGCTTGCTCCTGGTGGAGGCAGCTAGCAGAATCCAATCTAAGCAAATAACAGGAAACAAAAAAACATAGAACAAAATTGTAAGTGATTTTAGATGATGGCTCCACAGTTCTGAATTTCTAGTCCATAGCAAGACTGAACTGACTGTAGATGAACTCAGACTCTTTGGTTTTACATTCAGGGGAAATAAGAGCCCTACATTAAGTTCATGATTCTTGGGCTGGGAGTTAATGTGTTGAGACTAAGCAAATTCTATTTAATTTTGGAAGGTGTTAAAAGTTAAAATATAAGTAATGTGTCTTATGCTGTCTACAATTCTAACTCTTCACACAAATATTGCTACTGCAAACTTTTTTTCATCAAATGGATGCTGCCCTGTGATGCTGAGTTAGCTGGGATTTTGTATGAAATTCACACTGAAGTTGAACTTGCACTACAAATATCTGTCAATCTTTCCACACTTCATTTCTTGCCATTATCCATTTCTGCCCACACTGTTATTTATTTATTTATTTATTTATTTATTTATTTATTTATTTATTTATTTTGAGACAGGGTCTCGCTCTATTACCCAGGCTACAGTGCTGTGGCAGAATCATAACTCATTGCAGCCTCAACCTCCTGGGCTCAAATGATCCTTCCACCTCAGCCACTCAGGTAGCTGGGACCAAAAGCATGTGCCACTATGCTGGCTCATTAAAAAGCAATTGTAGAGACAGGGTCTCACTGTGGTTCTCAAGCTAGTCTTGAACTCTTCATCTTCCTGCCTTGGCTTCCCAAAGGGCTGGGATTGCAGGCATGCATCACTGCATCTGGCTGTCTTTGATGACTCATTTTCTTCCTATTCCTTTGCATTGCACCATCTGGAATCCCTATATTACAGTAAATAAATTGCCCAACATTGCTGACTCTTAAAAGCATCCATTTCAGGGAGCAATTCAGCCTGCGGAAGTAGAGAGGGTCTGGATTAGCAATTATGTATGTGGTGCAATTAACCCCACATGGTGTGTAATTAACCCCACGTGGTGTCTGTCCTCCCCCCACCTTTCCTGCAAACCCAACATTAGCACTGTGCACTGTGTCGCTGCTGTGACTGTAGTGGGCATAGAAAGATGGCTGAGAGCAATTTCACTCTACCCCTTCAAACCTTCACACATGGCTCATTTTACTTCTTTGTCTTAATGAAAGTATAATTCGTCCTCCACCCACCCAAGCAATACACATAGCTGCCAGGATGGTATGTTTCTTGTTTTCCTAAGGTGCAATGATTATACAATGTTTCTTGTTTTATTTTGTTTTTTGAGATGGAGTTTCGCTCTTGTTGCCCAGGCTGGAGTGCAGTGGCACAATCTCCGCTCACTGCAACCTCCACCTCCCGGGTTCAAGCAATTCTCCTGCCTCAGCCTCCTGAGTAGCTGGGACTACAGGCATGCGCCACCATGCCCAGCTAATTTTGTATTTTTAGCACAGACAGGGTTTCTTCCTGGTGGTCAGGCTGGTCTCGAACTTCCGACCTCAGGTCATCTGCCCGCCTAGGCCTCCCAAACTGCTGGGATTACAGGCGTGAGCCACCGAGCCTGTCTATAAAATGTTTTTATGTGGTGAGCATTCTACTACTTCCCTAGCACCTTTCCCCAACTATTATTATTTCAGTTAAGGGGTGAAATGTATGTGTTGTGTAGTTCATGTCATCTGCACAAAGCATTGTTCTAATGAGTGGTTGCCCCCATATATTGACAATGCTGTAACCTTTAGGTGACATTTACGTCCCATTTTTACCCATGCTGGACCTTGCATCACCACTTGTTACTTTGGTGCCCAAAGTGATAGCATCTAGAACCTTCATCCTCACAACTGCTTAATCCCCCATTTCGGAACCTTTAACTCATGAGACCGCAGTCTCACAGCGCTCCAGGGCTGGATGACGTCACAGCTGAATGCGTGGTGGGAACTGGCCCATGGCGAAAGTGTTTTCCACCCTTATCTAACTCACTCCATTCAATCCACTGTCCTTTCTCTTCTCCCTCTCTCATTCTTGGCTCTTTTCTTCAGTTTCCGAAGAATTTCAAACTCCTGATTTTATTTCTTCAAATCTTTCACCACATACGAACTTCATCTTTTGTTCTGATGAAAACGCTGGCTTAAAGATGAACAATAAATAAAGTGAAAGATTTTTCAAGGCAGGTTAAGGAGAAATAAATATAGAAAGTGTGAGAAGGCAGAGGGGAACATGATAGAAGTTTTCACCATCCAAAACAATATAAGACAGAAAAAGAGGTGAACATCGTTTCATAAGCCCCTCCAGAGCACTCCCTAACCACAGTTCAGAGATTTGTTTGCACAGACTGTAGAGGTATTTTACAAAGTAGAGAAGAATCAATACTATTTTTAAAGTATCACTTTTTTCCCCCCGAGGACAAGAGTTTCCCTGTTGGTTGGTTGCTTGCTTTGACCACTGATGATCCTTGGCACCAGCATGGTCCTTGCCCATAGGAGGCAATAAATAAACGTATGTTAATGAAGGGACGGATGTTTTCTTAAAGAGTAAAACAAGCTATTGCGCTAGAAACTGTGTGTACATCACCTCTGATCTTTTAGTATCAGGATCTTTTAGTATAGCAATTCAGACGTGCAGCATTTTTGATATCTCATTAATAGTCATGGCGGTTTTACCCCCAGAGGAGTCTTTTGCACACGTGATATGTGTTGAAGCAGAAAGCAGTTTGGGAGAGCTGCTCCAGTGGGTAGATCCAGGAACAAAAGTTTAAAAACAGAGGGAGATAAGTTCCAATTTGATATAAAGAAGCTTTCTGACCATTAAAAATCTTTTTTTTGGGGGGAGGGGGGGATGTAGAGAGAAAAAAAATTGAGCCAGATGGCTGAAAATCAAATAAATTAATTTTCATGATAATTAGATTTAGATATTGGGTCTTTACAATATAGAGACTTTTCCTCCAATGATTTCTACTTCCAAAAAGTTGTCCTTCAAGCTACAGAAGTGCCAAAATGTTGGGAGGAGTGGTGCCAGCCAATGATCTCCGAGGCCTCTGGGCTGGACCTGTACTTGGTGCAGTGGACAGCAGGTCAGTACAGATCTGCCTTCCAGTGATTCTTCCCTTCAACACTCACATCCTGATTCTCATCTCTGTCTTGTCTACAACCTTAATAGGACTTATTTAATGAAAACTTAACAAATGGGAAACAGTCCAAATAAAGTTAATGTGATCAGAGGAAGGTTCAGTTTAGGACCTTCACCAATTTGACTAGAGAGAATTCTGGAGGGTGCCGTGGTGGGAAAGCTTAGGTCTTCAGAAGGCAGCGTAGATGAGGTTGGACATGAGAAGGGGTCAAGGAAGAAATCTAGCAAGGCTGGGAAACACAGGAAATTTTCCCTTATAAATTTCTCTGATATCTAATTAGCAAAGAAACCTCAGGTCCCACACATACCAAGGAATTTCCTAAGTTAGAAGAGAACTTAGGACCACATAATGCATATTTTGTAAACGAGCATATTCAGGCACCAAAAGTGTAAATATATTTCTCAAGTTTACTGGACAATTATACGGAACCCAAGTCATCTGGTATGTTTGTCTGGTCATTTCACACTCTTTCTGTACATAAGCTGTTGAATAGTTTCTGATTATGGAGTAAATATTTGAATTACCTTATCTGCCTTGACCTAATTTCATCAAAATATTCAAAGTAGTAATACTACTTTTTAGAGTCTCTGACATAAACATTTTAGATGTTTGACCTACCCTTTTTAAAATCCATAATCCTCATGACTCCCGTATATACTGGAGAAAAGGAAATCTTTCTTTATATAAAAATAGCAAAAAGTGAATGGAAATGCTAATGACCATATATGGCTACTGTCAATCATGGAATAATGTGGAGCAGTAATTATCTGTTATAGTTTACCTCTGTCATGGCCCATGACTATTTTCTGAGGCCATCAGTGAAATATTCTTTGACATTAATGGAACATCCCCAAGTGTTTAGAACATTTTGTTTGATCATTTGAGTGTTTTGTCTCACTTCATTCTCGTGTCAAACTATGAGGTGGGTGTTGTTACCCACATGCTCCAAAGAAGGCAACCAAGGCTCCCAGAGTGTAAGCGACCAGCCCATTGTCACACACAGGCAGCCTGCTGCAAGGGTTCCAAGCATATCTGGTGCTAGTCACAATTCACACTTTTGCAGTAATTTGAACTCCTCACTTGTGACTTGTGGGAGGATCTCGCCATTCTGGGTACCTGCCCATGAGACTGTGTGGGTCTGAGTGGGCCTGGGAGGTGTCTCACATGTTTGCTCCCAACTTCAGATTGGGAGTCAGCCCATTCAGAAAGAGCTTTGGGGATCCTTGCATTCTGTCCCGCTTGTCAACATCACTTTCTTTTTCTGTGAATAGAAACAGGAGATGCTGGGGACCAAGTGTTTGGCTTTAAATGCTCAAAGGGAGAGTCATGTCAAAGGAATATGGAAACAAGTGAGAACTCCAGAATTCAGAGATGAGCTGACCCCTCCAGTGGGGAGGCATCCTCAGTCGTCTCTCCTTTGTTCTTCCCACTCATCACCCTGATTCTCTGGCTCTGCTCTTTTCCTCCTGATCTCCCTGTCCTCTCCCTGTTGTTCCCTCCCTGTCCTCTTGGTCTCTCTCCCTCTCCCGCTGTCTTCATCATTTTCTCTGAATTGCCTTTCCTCTCAGGTGCTTTATGGCCACTGCATTCTATCCAGGCAGGCACCTTCTGAGGAGGGGCTGGCAATCCATGTTGGACCCTGTCTCTGCTCACAGTACTGCAGCCTTCCAGCTTCCTGCTTCAAGCTCATCTCTGCATGTTAAGTGTGGCTTGAACTTTTCCCCTCTTTCAAAAGTGTTGTTTCTTCCAAATGCTCATAAGCACTTCTAACCACTTGCAGTATGTTTTGATTTGCCAGCTGTTTCTTCCTGGCACTCATAGAAGGTTCCAACCATCTGCTTGCCAAGTAGAAAAAGGGAACGTCAAAATATGCTTTTCCTCCAGCAACACACATACTTTAACCTCTATTTCTAACCTTGCCCTGAATGAAATGGCAAAACATAACAGTACTCAGCTCCCCACATAAAGAAAATAAAGACACCACGCTCTGTAGCCATGGTGTGTGTGTGTGTGTGTGTGTGTGTGAAGCCAGAGAGGAACTGAGCACTTGTTAAGCTGCACGATAAGAACTGGGAGGGAGAGCAAGAGTCTTTACTCCCAGATTTGACATTATTCTTTCAGTCTTCGGGTTCCAGTTTAGAATATGGGAAAGAGTTAGAGGAGATGAGCTGTTGGATTTATAAGCTCCTTAGAGTCCTCCAAAGGCAATAAAGGTAGACCCGTACAACTTGGAGGTCTAGACTTGCATGGTACATTCTTCAATTGCTTAATCTTTTTAAATCATCACTTATTTCATCTGCAAAATAGATGATAATGTTTATGTCCACTGCTTGCTAAATGAATTCATGAAGAATATGTTTTTGTAATATTTGGCTGATAATATGAAAGGTTTTGTTAAAGTGTGAACTCCAGAAAGGCAGTTATCTTAAGAAAAAATTATCTTAACTAAGAAAAAAACTAAGAGAAGATTTTAATGTCATGAAACATTTAATTGTACTTGACACAGGTATCTATGCATATCCTTCAGTTTTTCTGGAATGGAGAATCTCTTTGAGGAGCATTGGACCCTCTCTTCAATTGGTACTCAGCGATGTACCTGTCTAATGACTATTCAGGCCTTCAGCAGAGAGGATGGCTCCATCGCAAAATACATCCTGCGGATGACAGTAAATGGCCACTCTAATTGCTGCTGTCCTTGTTTGGGTTGGCACTGTCATTAGACCTGGGCCCTGTGCTGCAGAAGGCTCAGAGCCACCTTCCCTTGGCTATAACCTTGCACAAGACAGATGTGGCACAGTGCCAAGGAGACATGCTGTCCCCACCATTTTAGGTCACACTATGGGAATCCAAGACACTGAGGCTTGCTCTTCCAGAGCTTGTGCAATGTGGTGGGCGTGAACAGTCTTACCCAGAGAGCTGAGAGGTAGGGACGGAGTTTGGCCATGAGGGCCACTGTGTCCAAAATGTAAATGCATCACCTTTGTCAGGAACAAGAGAGAGCAAGGTGTAAAGGGACGGCATGGGTTGAGTGTGTCCACTTGGTCTCGCTTCAAAACTCACAGATGTTGAGGAGGAGGTCATGGACCAGGCCACTGTCATCCTCAAATGCACCACTTTCCTAACTAAAACTGGTTTTCTTGGTTTCCTTCAGTCTATTCTCTGCATAGAAATCAGAGGAATCTTTTAAAAGGAAAATCAGATCAAGCTGCTATCAGGCTTAAATCCTCCAAAGTCCTTCACAATGAGAAGGAAATCCACGCGTCTCATCACACCTGTAGGGCCCTGCTTACCCACCTCTCCTCTTCCTGTGACTTTGTCCCTGTGCCTTGGACTCAGCCTCCCTGCCCTTCTCTTGTCCTCAGTTGCACAAATCTCATTTCTTTCGGTCTTTGCACCTGCTGTTCCTCTGCTCTTGCCCCATCTCTTCATGTAGCATTTGATTCCAAACTCTTAGGTCTTCTTCTCAGGTAAGCCTTCCGCCCTCTTTCCAGGCCTTCACTAGTCCTTCTTCTTACCATAATTTGTGTTTAGAAAAATGATTTTAAAATCTACATTGTCTACTGTTACGTTTACATACGTATCTCTACCTCCCTCCATTAGAGTGGAGCAGGGTCTTTGTGTGTCTGGGAAACGTTTTGTCCTCATTGTCTATGGCAGCGTCTCCATGGGTGTTACTTGCATGACTGACTTGAAGGCTCTGAAGGACACTGGACATAAGAGGGATATCACTGGGATTTCAAGAGAATCAGCCGGGTGTGATGGGTCACACATGGAATCCCATTAATTTGGGAGGCCAAGGTTGGAGAATCACCTGAGGTCAGGAGTTTGAGACCAGCCTCACCAACGTGGCAAAACCCCATCTCTACTAAATATACAAAGTCAGCTGGGCGTGGTGGTGTGCACCTGTAATCCCAGCTACCCAGGAGGCTGAGGCAGGAGAATCGCTTGAACCGGGAGGAGGAGGTTGCAGTGAGCCAAGACTGTGCCACTGCACTGCAGCCTAGGTGACAAGAGTGAGAACCCATCTCGAAAAGAAAAGAAAAGGAAGAAAGAACTGCCACACATACAGGATGACTCCAGTGCAGCACGCCTGGATGTGTCTGGAGCGAGGGTCCGCACTGCACTTGAGGGCATTCTTGACCCCCCAACCCCAACTTGCAACCCCTGATGCAGCATCCTGAGGGAGAAGCTGTGATATAAAGATAAGATCCATGTCACTAGGGGCTCAGAAGCACGGCAGTAAGCCCGTCTCCCACCAAAAAGAGTGGGCCAGGAGGGACAGCAGGTCCCACTGCAGTGAGTCCTGTGAAGAGGACAACATGCATGAACCCACCGGCAGCACGGTTGCCACTCTGGGGAGGCTGGCAGTGATGTGGGCAGCAATGGGTGGGCTGTGAGGAAAAATGAAGAGCTGGAGATGTGGACATCGCCCTGTTTCACGTGACTCAGAACTTCTTCCCAGCTTGTAAAGTTCAGGGGAGAAGTAAAGTTTGGGTTCTAGGGGATATTCTCATAGCCTATATAATTATTCTGGAAATGTGTAGTTATATCTGGAAATGAGATTCTGGGGAAAACTTGCAGTCAACGGTAGTGAGAGGTGAAGGGTGAGATTGAGTACTTATGTATATGGGTCACATTTATTATTCCAGGGCAAATGAAGCCTGGTGTGTACTGACCATTATTTAAACAGCTGTGCCTGGGTAAGACTTTCATGGTCTGCTTTGGAGGAGACTAATTAGTGCTCACTTATAGTTAATGGATTCAGTAATCCAGCCCTCATATGACTCTTACTGCATGGGGGAGTCAGGGCCAGAGTCATGACCCATAGGCTCAGGGTCCCAATAATACAGACTGTTTCATTTCTCTATGTTAGACATTTTTCAATGTCTTCTCAGACAATTAGGTATTCTCTAAAGGCCAGACGTGATTTTAAGCTTCTCCAGGGCTCATCAGGAGAGGCTTGTCCAAACCCCGAAATAAATATGGCCAGTTTACGCACGAAGAGCCCTCACCCTTCAGGACTAGTGCCCTATTCAGAGTGGTATTCTCTGTGGCTGCTAAGTGGATAGCTTAGGTCTTCACAGGATTCATACACACAGACTCAGAGTCTACATTGTCTCTGAGCCGGGGTTTCTGGAGTGTGTATACTCCAGTTCTATTGTCTGAGCCACCTTTGTTTTCCTTTCAGTAAGTACAAGCCAACAATGTCTTCCACAGATTTCAGAGGATGAACACTGTCACCTTAACTTCTGCTGCAGAGGATCATGTGGAAAAATATAATGGAAGCATCAGTGCTAAAACTGTGTAGACATTTCTCTAGCGCAGGCTTTACTGAGATTTGCAGAGTAGCTCAGTGTGTGCTAGAAAAAAAGACCCACCATGTAAGTCCTTCAAAGAGCACCGAACAGCCAGACCTCTGCAACTTTATTAAGATGAAGGAGATGTTTGGATTGGCTTTCTGGATACCTAAAACATTCTTACTTCTTGATGGTACAGTGCCATCTTTAGACATGCCATGGTTCACTTGTGTCCCCCGAAGTTTATGTGTTGGAAACTTAATCCCCAAAGCAACGTTGTTGAGACGTGGGCTCTTTAAGAGGTGATTAGATCATGAGGGCTCTGCCCTTGTGAAAGGAATAATGTTATAGCAGAAGTGTGTTTGTTCTTGAGAGAATGGGTTTGTTATGAAAGTGAGTTCAGCCCTCCTGCTCTCTTGCTGTCTCTTGCCCCGTCACCTTCTGCTACGGGATGATACAGCAAGAAGGCCTTGCCAGATGCCAGCACCTTGCTATTGGACCTTCTGGCCTCCAGAACCATACAAGGTCAATTTATCTTATTCATAAATTATGCAGTTTGTGGTATTCTGTTACAGCAGTGCAAAACAAACAAAGACAGAACGTGTGGTTCAGAGATATCTGATATCAACTCAACCACATAAGAAAAGCTGTGTGAACCTTAAAGAAGATCTGTATCTCTGTTCAGGGATCTGTGAGAAGGTCCACTTGATGCTGAGCCTGGACAGTAGTGGGATTCAGCAAGCAATCGTTTCCTCTGCGAGTCCGTATCTTCTTGGAACTCTAAACAGAAAACTGAATTCTTGCATGTAAAAATAAAAATAGGAAAGTCTCCACCCAGATCTTCTCTATATATGTAAGCAAGACATTTATTTATTTCATTGCAACAGAAGTACTTTTATTTCAGCTTAACTTGAACTACAAGACCAGAGTAATTGCTTTGTCATCAGCAATTCATTTTCATTCTTATGTGCTTAAAGTCTCAGCGAAAGTAGAACAGTGACACACACCGAAGCTGTGCTTTATAAGATTAATTTCACATATCCTAAAATTCGCCAGGCAAAATCATGCACTGTTTAATTCCTGAAGCACTTGAATGCTATTTAAAGGGAAAAGAGGAAATAAATCAGAGAGCCTTACCCTTGATTTCAAAGACATCTGAAAGGCTCTGAGCATGCTGCTTCCTTGAAGCCAGCAAATAACAGAAGTTACCTGGAAAGGATAATGGCATGGGGAAGGCGGGTCCCAGCCCCAAACTCTGAGAAAGCATTTGGAGTTGAATCCATTTTCTTCAAAAGATAGTCCAGGACTGATAATAGGGCTTTATTTCCAGCTGAAAAGACCAACTGTTTAATTTAACCATTTGAAGTAATTATTCTCCATCAGTCTTGACTCATTTTGCTCTTATCAAGCCAAATCTCTGTAATCTTTGCAGAAATTTTATACTGATAATAAGTTCTATAATGACACTTTATGCTTGTGGAATTGATAATCTGATAGCCACAGAAAAAGCTGAATTAATACCTGTAATGAATCAGTTTACTGAGGGTGATTAATGAGGGGATTGAAACTCAAATATTCAAAACATGACATTTGACATCATATCGTTTGATTCCTGTAGAACAGTGAGCTGTTGTAAAATAGTATCTTTTTTATTAGGATAATCAGTTAATTATCTAGGTGAGCATAAGGCCTATGTGTTCTACTGAAAAGTGATTATGATGTGTATTATGAATGTGGAACTCAGCATTGATGCATCTAGGAAGTTTAAGCCTGTGGGGGCCTGGGCCCCCAGTAGTGTGGGAATGAATTGCACTATGCAAAGACTCTCCAGGACAACTGTCTCCTGTTTAAGAGTTTTTATCTTGAAACATCTAGTCTCAACTGCAGCCAGGTAAGCTCTGTGTCAGGGTTTGGGGATATGGTTTGTCATGTTTGGAGGGAGTATTTCTTGACATTGTTTGATGACTGGTGCATGGTGACGATTGGGTGGTTCTTGTTGCTGGGTTCTCTTCTGTCAGGGCAGCCCTACTGTCTGGATCAGAATGAGCCCTCCCCGCCACCGCCCAGCCCACCTGGAAAGGCCATCAGGATACTCAAATCCCAACCTCCAACATGACACCCAGGGTTTGGGAAGAGGGTGATCACAGGCACCTTCTCCCTCATTTAAAATTATAATCAGGCCAGGCACAGTGGCTCACATCTGTAATCCCAGTACTTTGGGAGGCTGAGGCCAGCAGATCACAAGGTCAGGAGATTGAGATTATCCTGGCCAACATGGTGAAACCACATGTCTACCAAAAAATGCAAAAAAAAATTGACTGGGTGTGGTGGAGCCTGCCTGTAGTCCCAGCTACTCAGGAGGCTGAGGCAGGAGAATCTCTTGAACCCAGGAGGCGGAAGTTGCAGTGAGCCAAAATCGCGCCACTGCACTGCAGCCTGGCTACAGAGCCTACTTCATCTAAATAATAAATAAATAAAATTATAATTGAATTTCCCAGAGTGAACCAGCTTTTCAGTTTCTTTGTCCTATATATAAAACAACCAATGACAGATTTAGGTAGAGCTGTATTTCATCTATCTGGTGAGTGTATTTTCCAGATATCACTTTCCTGCCTGCAAGCTTAAATGCAAATACAATGTGTGCTTCTAACCATTTTTTTAAAAATTTGTGAAAAGAGCTGTATTCATCATGCAATATGATCATTTTTGTTTTAAAATTTTGTTAAGGTATACGGACACTCATCTTAGCAATATGAAATCACTCGTAGAAGATGAATTTAAATGAGATAATGCACTTTGTAAAACTCTCAGTAAACTTTAAAATGTTACATAATATGAAGTGCTGTGGTTATAAAGTGAGCATCCAAGCAACCTATTAAACCCATTACTAGAGCAAAGGAAATTGGTTCTCAAAATTCGTAAGTCAGGAAATCCTGTAGGTGTTTAGAAATGAATAGAGAGAGGAAGAAATTGCTGAACTCGTGTGATTATATTCTGTTTTGCTCTCTTGCTCGCTCTCTCTCTCTCTGTTTTTCCATTTTTATGAAAATATTACTTTTAATATATTAGCTCATGCATTCACCTACTTTCCTGGCAGACATGCTTTAAGTGCCTATTATGTTTTTGGTACTGTCTCAGGGGATAGGCTGAGATTTAATCTAACAAAATAGGCATTTGTTTTAGGAAGCTGAGCATCATTGCCTTCTCTATTGTTTAAGATGTCTACTCTCATAAAGAGCCTCCTCTTGCTATCACCTTTCTGTCCACAACCCCCAGTTCTTTTGAACTCAGTGCTTCAACATCCATTATCAAAATCAGTGCATGGCAGTACAAGAGTATTCTCTAAGTATTTTAATTCTTACTTAAGGTGTAAAGGAAATTAATTTACAATTTTTATATTAATTGCTGAGTGTAATGTGGGGATTATCCTTTAATACCCAAAATAACATTTTTTCATTTCAGACAGTTAGTTGACATAAAAATAAAAATAGCATTTTGATATTCTTTATCACAAAATCAAAGAAGGAGTAATATATATTTAACCAAGGGGAAAAAAAAAAAAAAAAAACTACAGAAAACAGACTATGCCCCCAAGCAAAATTGCAGATAAAATAAAATCAACATCGAAGGCAATGCAGAGAACAGAAAGTTCTGTCAATCAAATCGTGGAAGAAGGAGTCTGGCTGAAAGTCCCGTACTGTGGAGCTGATGAGCCTGACTACACGATGTTTTGGAAGAGCAACAAAAAATGATGAGGAAATGAATTGAGATTGCTCAGAATCATAATGTCAACTAAATACAATTGAAAACAAAAGTAGGCAGAAGAAGTGAAAATGATAGATTCCCTGTGTTTTAAAACAGAAGATAGAAGATCCTATGTTGAAATAATCATGAACATAGATAACATAATATTTTGCAAACTTTTTAAAAGTTTATAACGATACACGTTAAACAACTGTTTTATCTTCTACTTCCCTGCTCTTAATAAAAAATTAAACAGATTCCAATCCTTCCACCCAAAGCAAAATAGATATTTCAAAAATCATAAAACATGAGTCCAGTGGAAAAGACAGACATTGGGTTTATTGTAAGGGATATATTATGTGAATAACCTTTTCAAAATGGCTTCATCTCTTTGAATGCGATCCCATTTCTTCAGCTCTGGAATGCACATCTTTTTCCCATAAGCTGGAAGCCATGCTGCAAGGCGTGGCAGGTCCAGTGACCTTGGTAGTCATTACTTCTGCGATGATAGCCTTCTATATAAGGATGTGCAGCAGTGCACGCCTGGGATGGAAAAATAGAGCCAGCTAAAGCTAGGTGGTCTTACTAGTGCTGAAAAATTCATTGACAATACTGCAAAGCATCAAGTTGTAATAGACCCAGTCAAGTTGTTTTCGCTGTTATTGTTTGAAATCTGATTTTATTCAGATAGGATGATGCTGTTGTCTTGTTAGACATGAAGCTCTGGGCTTTCTTGCAGGTGAAAGAGGCAGATGGGATGAAAGGCTGCATGGAATAGCTTTGTTAAGTGAAGTTCTTTCTATTATAATTTTCCCCACAGACTACGTAAGACAGACTTGTACATAAAGGAAAATAAGGTGATGGTTAACTTTAGTTTATGTTAAAAGAAGTATATATATCAGAGTCAAACAGAGGGGAGATGATATATGATGGAAAGCATCAGGAGTTGAGCTGGCTTAGGAAGGAGAAAAGATGAATGAGGAGAGTGGTGAAGGAGGAAGAAAAATTCTGGAGAATTCTTGCAATAATGGAAATGAAAAGGATTCAAAACAGAAAGAAGGTAGAATATATATATTTTTTACTTTCTTACCTTCCTTCTATTCTCTGATTATTTGAACTAAGACCTCAAGTAGTATTAGATAATTCTATTTTTTGTGAATTTTTAACAAGACTGGAGTTCGATTCTATGCCATTTTAGACATAAAATGTTAAATTTGTATGTTAAATATGTATGCCTACAATAATCACGTTCTTGATTAAATTTAGCATGGAAAATTAAATATTTGACAATTTCAACTGTAATAGGTGAAAAAATAATGACTCTGTCAGAGAAATATACGTCATTGCCAGGTACACAATAATAACTTTGGCCTGTATCATTTTCGCGATATTAGGCATGCTAATGATTTCTTTCGTATACGTATGACTAAAATTTCAAGTATTATAAAGTTATATAATGTGTTGCTCAAAAATACAATGGCTGGAGAAGTTTCATTTCAGCATTAGCTTTTTAGAAGAGAGATTAAACGAAAATCCTCTTATTTTTCTATCTGTGAAAGGTTAAACCCATTTACCAAAGTACACCTCCATTCACTTAAAAAATAGCCATAATAACAAAAGAAGTGAAATTCCATTTGGTCATTAGCAATGGGTAAATAATGCTTTCAACGTAATTTTAAGCCTCTTCATGTGCCTGTGATGTCTCTAGATGAGGCTTAAAGATCACGACCTTTTCGGAGTGTTGCATAACCCACCCTCTTTTCTATAATCCACTGACTGATCTATTGAAATTCATTTCCAGCAGTTCGACTACTTCTTATTCATTAAAGAACTGACTTTTGAGCACCAAGACTGACTGTCTTGGTTTTAAAGAGGAACGAGATTTATCTCTGCAAGTTGTCGAGTTGTCGGCGTCTTTCAGATTTCAGAGTGCAGAGGCCAAATGCTGGCCTCTACAGCTTCCAGGGACTGCCTTCACTTTTAGAGGCTGCTGGAAGGTCTCTGCGGCGTGGCTCTTCCCCTCACGGTCTGGTGGCTAGCCTCCTTCTAAGGTCAGCAGGAGAGCAGCTTTCTGTCCTTTCACATGTGTTAAAATGGCTCCTTAAAGAAAGGCCCAACCAGAAAAATCTCCTTTTGATGAATTCAAAGTTAGGAACCCAACCACGGGAGTGAAATTCCATCATGTTCACTTGCTCTGCCCACATTCAAGGGGAGGCCATTATGGTGATGAACACCAGGAGGAGGCATCTGGGGGATTCTAAGTTAGAGTCTCACTCACCACTGGCTGTTTATGCTGGTCTCTCTACAACGCTAAATTTTTCACATACTGCGGAGAAGAATTTAATAGTGCAAAATATAAAATAGTCTTATAGCTGGACAGCGTAGCTCTACGCTTTCTTCTGGGATGCCTTGATATGTAATCTGACCCTTGTCCAAAGTAGGAATGAGACGGGCTCACTAGTGAACTATAATATGCTGCTTGAAGTTTGAAACTTCTCTGGAGACACCCAAGCTTACCATTTCTCCATTTTTTTTTTTTTTTTTCAAATACTTTCATTGGTGGGTGGTTTGTCCCTGGACACACCAGGTTACCCAGACTGACCCTACTGCAAAACCCAGTGGAATGCAGAACTTACAGGAAACTTTTGCCTGGAATTCCCTGAAAGCACAGTTCATCACATCTATCCTGATGGTTCCTAAGCTGGAGACGAAGCTCATCTGGCATGAACAACCATCCTGGGTCACCTGGACCCAAGAGATTTCTAGAACATGGAACTTCAAGTGTTAAGACAAGGAACACCCAGGAAGCAGAAGAGGTGGTCACCCCGACGTGCATTCTGTGGCACTGAGAAAGGACCCTGGAATTGGGGAGTGCTTGTAGTGCTTTTAGACACACAGTGCCCAAGGATTTTCCTCTAACCATACTACATTCCTTATTGTTATTGAAGTTTTACGTGAGTTCACCCTATGAAGTCTTGGGAGTCTCTTGAATTATCGTATTCTACATAATGGACGCAGCATTGGGAGTTTTTGTTTTTGTTTTTTTAACGGATGCTCTTAGGAAGAGTAGGAAAGAATTGTGTGTGGTTAGAGATTTATTGCCATGCCCTGTGAAGGCTGCTGTTCTCCATCCTCGCTCAAGAACACTGTTCACGCCAAGAGGTTTTGCTGTCTATGACCCAGGTGTGGAGTGTAAGGGCCATGAAGGTGACTCTATGGGTGACAATGACCAAAAACACTCAAATCTGAAAATTATTCCCATGCCATCCTTTTATCCACAGAATTTTTTTCCACCAATTGAAATAAGGAAACTACTCAATAAAAGAAATACAACATTCTGCTCTGGGTCTAGTATTTCAGCTTTGTACCATATTTTACATCTATAACAACATGACATTGATATTGTCATCACCTACTGTTTTTATATTATCTTATAGCTGACAGTGTACATTTTTATTATTTGATTTTCACAGTAACCACGTGAGGTCAATGGGAGAGTTTTCAGTGTTATGAAATGAGGGAATGGAGTTACAGAGAAGATAATTGTATCACATATGCAAAGGGCAGGGAGAGGAACAGAATCCAAGATTGTGACTTCTGTTTGGTGGCTTTTTAAGAAATCACGAAATCTTATGTAGGAAAGTATAATTTTCATGGTATTATCATATTTCTGACTACGTACTTTGAATTCATTATCCAAATGGATCTTGGCACATATTCTGAAACTGTGGCTTTGAGGAAGAAGACTCCCATTTATTGCTTACCTACCATGTGTCATGCCCATTTTTTGTAAACTGTCATGCCCATTTCTTACTTCAATATCAGAAATTTGAAATCAAGACCAAAGCTCTATCCAAATTTTATAGATAACTTTACTGGGTTGGAGAAGTTTAGTAGCTTTTTCAGGTCCTCACAGATTATAAAGTCACTTCCTTTTGTTCTCAAAGACAAACTTTTTAAAATATAGTTTTCTAAAACCATAATATTGGGGAGTTTGAAAGGACTTGAAAGACTGGCTGTTGAAAATTTGGACTATAATCAGCATCTAGTTGAAACTCACGTTGGATGTAATTTTTCCTCAGGATGTTTCTGTTCTTTTTTGTGTCACTTTGTTTCTTTAAAGTTTGTCCTCACAAATTAAGCGTCTCTTTAACTCCCATAAATTTGTTTAACTTTTGCTCCACAGATTCCCCTACAGAGATTATAAATATGAGTACAAGAAATTATTTTGTTTCTTCAACTGCCATATATGACTTTGTTTCAGAACTATTCCCTGCTGGGATGCTGTTCTCCTGATCTAGCCCAGCGTGTCCAAGTGCCTGCTGCCACGTGGCACACACATCTTCATGCAGCCTTCCTGATCTGTCCTGGGAGGTCAGGAAGAAGACTCCTATGTGAACCCTCATTTTCTGTCATTTGAGAACATATTGGAACTGGAAACTCCCCAACAGCTGATAGGTTTGCAGTCCTGTGTTGTGTGGAAGTTGAGGCCACCAATATCAACTCACAGGTTAATATAAATTGATAGATAAATAGAGATATGATTATGTATAGTTAAACAGGTATAGAAGTAGTGAGATAGAGATGAGGGAGAGACAGAGACAAAGAGAGATAGAGACAGAGACAGAGAGGCCCTTGAGCAATCTGGGACAGTGTTTCACACCAATTTGTCATCTTGGTTCTGACATTAGTCCCACATCCCTGAAAGGAGAGCCTTCCAGGAAAGAGAAACTCCATTTCTGGTATCAAAGAAGGAATCATAGTTCAATAGACCTTCTTCTGACAGAGTCAGAAAACAATTTAGGAATTATAAGTACAATAGGAAAAAAATGGGCCTTAAGAAATGTATGTGTTTTACAATTATTTACTGAATTCTGCTCTAGTATAAAAACATACACCCAAACTAAAAGTCACAGTGAAAGCTGCTGCTTTTACAGAGTGTATGTTGTACATGAAACTGCTCATAGTATTTCACAGAGTAATACTCGTGAAGTCAGTCTGATGAAATTCCTGTTCAATCTTACTACTAAGAGAAGTTTCAGTTCTTCCATATTTGCCTATATTTTAACTTATGGTCATCCTTAATTGATATACTAAATTTATTTCTTTATTGGTTGCTAGGAAGGTTAGGGGTGACCTTGAGGCCTTGATGTCACAGATGTGTGAGGGGAGATTGCAGGCAGGTTAATCTTATTCATGGCTCTGTCAATATCCTCATCCTGGTCTTCTTGTTTTTGTTTGGCTAACTCTTCAGTTAAGCTCAGTGGATGCATTTTGTTAGGCAGGTTGGAGCAGACGATGTCTTGCTCCATCTAGTTCCTCTTCCCTGGTCAGGGTACCAGGGCTTTTCCTGATTTCTTAACTCTTACCCGATCAAAACTGAAGCCTTCAGAAAATCACCCTCGTACAACTGCCGTGATTCCGCTGCAGACACTCGGAATTTCACTTCCTCCGAAACCCACATCTGCTTCATTTTGTCCTTGTCTCTGCCCTGCTCCCTCTAGGCCTCCTGGAACACATCCTCAATAACTAGTGTGGACAATGCCCTTAACTCAAGCCATGCTTCTGGAGAACCTGAACTAAGATGTCATTTGCAGTGATAAATAGGATACGATTCTATACATAAAATATAATTTCTATATCTCATTTTTTAATGACTCGAAATGTCTACAATGATTGGTTGGAATAGGGAGAAAAATGGTGGACTAGAAAGAGTGTAAGTAGGAGGGAGGCAAAGTCACGTCTCTGAGTAGTCTTTCTTGAATAGTTGACATTTGGAGACATATTAATGTATCTCATATTACACACACAGACACACACACACACACACACACACACACGCACACACACACATCAACAGGGATGGGGAAAAATACCAACCTAAAACAGAAACAAATGTACTTACTTTATTTTAAATGGACAATATTAACCACACTGGGGGAGAAGCAACGACTAATTCAAGTAACATTTGTACACAGTATTGAGATTCTATATTCTCAGCCTAAAACAAGGAGAAAAACAGCAATTGTAAAATTACAGTTTGTGCATTCTAATACTAAACAAATAAGAAGTATGCGTATTATGGATAATGGGAATCGGGTTTCTCACTGTCAGAGGTGGAAGTTATAAATAAGGAAAGGCTATAATGAATCCTGTAATGTTTAATAAAGTCGAAGGCACCAAGAAGAACTCACAGTTTTATATAAATAGATAAGTAGATATGGATACAGATTTATGTATAAATACATATAGGCAGATACATATCATCATACACAGGTAAAGATATATTTATATAGATTAATGGATATGCATATATATAATTACATCTAGTCTCAATGAATAACTGTACACATGTGAATATATATGGCTGTAGCTATCTATATCTATTTAAGCCATCTCCAGCTCTCTAGGTGAATATATATTTTCAGCTCTGTCCTGTGAGGAAGGCTGGGAGAATGACATCCTAGTGACAATTATCAAACTAAATGCCCATCTTCACCAAAAGGAACCAGGGTTCTTTAGAAAGACGGCTGGTGCCAGCACTGGGGTAATGACGTAGAGGATGAGTGTGCACCGTCTCTTTGTGCCGGAAAGTAAGGGAGATGCTTAGGGAATAAAGAAACGCAACAATACACACCCCGCACCCCTCCACACACACCCTGCCACACAGAGGGATTTAAGAGGCTCCCACTGGACAATGTTTGGACAATTTGCATATCAAAATAAAATAATTTTAATTGGATATTACCTGTTAAATAACATAAGAATCCAAAAATTAACCAGGATATCCAGGACTTGAACTCAGACCTGGAACAAGCAAACCTAACAGACATTTACGGAGCTCTCCACCTCAAATCCACAGAATATACGTTCTTCTCAGCACCACATCACACCTACTCTACAAGTGACCACATAATTGGGAGTAAATCCCTCCTCAGCAAATGCATAGCATTTCACAGGTTTCAGTGAAGTATTAGTTGACTTCTTGTTTGTTATCTTCCTCCCTTATTCCTTCCTGTCTCCACTGTCAAGCACAATTATTGGCATAAAAGAGGTTTTTAATACCCATTTTTAGACTGCACTCCAGCTTGGGCAATACAGCAAGACTCCCGATCTCTCTCCCTCTTTCTCTTCTTTCTCTCTCTCTCTTTCCTTCCTTCTTTCTTTCTTTTTTCTTTCTTTCTTTCCTTCCTTCCTTAAAAATAAATAAATAAATATATAAATAATAAAAAATTAAAAAAAAAAGAATCCGCGAGTCCACATTTCTATCAGAAAATTAGAAGGTAAGCAGAAAAATTAAAAAACAATGGGGGCATTTGCTTACATTGGCATCGTAACTAATATTCATGGGAAGATTAATAGAATTAGGAAAGTATGAACAGTAACCATGGTAGCAGTTGTTGTTTCAGGCAAGGTATATCAATGGGCGCTAAAACTAGTGGGAGAAGGTTTGATGGCTAACAGGATATTTACATACCCTCAAAACATCTACGCAAAAGATACTTTTGTGTTACAAAATAAAATATAGTAACCTTACAGTGTAGAAATACGGCAGACACAAATTTAATCAAGTAGTTTACAGCATCCATATTGGGATAAATTGATATTCTGTGCCTTTTGATATGAGGTAACAAAAAAAAAAACACTGCACCAATTCTAGGGTATTTCTGACAAGAATAAATGATGTTTATTTAATAGTGAAGAAACACTAGACAAATTTAAATTTAATGACATTGAAAAAAATAACTTGCCTGTATCATTAAAAAATCAAGGTCATTCAAAATAAAGTAAAATTAAAGAAATATTCCAGGTTAAAGGAAATGAAAGCAGCATGATAAGTGAATGCAACTCACACTCTTGAATTTTTTTCCTGTAAAAGAAAATTATTGAAATTTTAATAATTTAATAGTTTCATATCAATGTTTATTTTTTAGTTTTTTATTATTGCGCTATGATGATGTAAGAGAATGATCTTGTTTTTAGAAAATATATACTGAATCATTCGTTGGTTAAAAGATATCATCTCAGTAATTTATTCTCAAGGGTTATATATGTATAACATGTATATTGTATATCTATCTGTCTTCTAGCATCATTGATCTGTCTATATATCCAGTTTTCTATAGAAAGAGATAAGACTAAGGCAAATACAGGAAAATGTGGAATTTTTTACATTCCAACTTTTCTCTAAGTATGAAATTATATAAAATGAAAAAAATGTGTAGCAACCTACTATATGCCACTTACATTGCAAAATTTTTCTCATTTTGTTGTTTGACTTTTAGTATTACAGTTTGCATTTTTATCCTGTGCAATCTTCCTTTATGGAGTCTGGCTTAGCTATTATGATTTTAGAGTAATTTCCACATTACTCGGAAAACTTTCTCTCACCCAAGATCAGATAAGTCATTACCTTCTTTTATATATACCAGACTTCATCAAAATCAAGGTATTTTGATTGTAAAATACACAATATTTTATGCACTCTAAAAAATTAATAAGACTATGACATGCCATTCACTGTAAGCTGAGTCACTATTTGGATATTAAAATGTTGAAATACACAGATATTAGAGTTGATAAAATATGGTAGCTTCCTAATTATTTTCTAAACATTTAACTATACAGTCCATCTAATATTTGCTTTGCCATATGTTATTGCAGATGAATCTAAGGCTCTTTATCATTCAATTGTATATTTTCCTAGGACCTTTTATTGCTTTCTCATTCCCTGATTCTGCCTCTTTCTTATCATAGAGAAATGTAAACTATTAATAATGATAATAAAGATTCAAATGTTAATTTTATCTTTGCCAATTTGCATAATGTATGTTTCAATATCTATTTTCTGTTTTTCTGCTGTATTTATGATTGTCTTGGGATTGTCTTCAACGTATCGGCAACGCCATATGCTTGTTTTAATTTTAACTCCTCACTTTGTTTTTCAGCAAATCTAAGTAACGCAAGTTCCATGTGGCCTTCTGACAAATTTGAATACCCACCGGTCTCAGAGGAAAACCCTGAACAAGTCTTCTTTATTGTTGTATTTTTAACGTGCCACATTCTTCCTCAGAGCAAGAATTTGTTAACGTGGCATCAAAGATAAACAAAGACTGGTACAATTTAAAGTGTGAAGGACATATTTTAATCTGTAATAACTATTACAATAGGAAAAAGTGTAACATGGACTGAACTCAACTCTGATTTATTCCGAGGTGACTGAATGCTTAAAGAGAGAACGAGGGAATGGGGAGGGAGGCAAGTAGGGCCAGGGGAGTCAGGAAAGTGAAAATTACAAAAAGCAGAAAGGGCAGGTTGTCTACGGCTTGCTAAGTAGTCCTTGTCAAAGGTAGACTCCTGTGCTTCCATATTCACTAGAGAACAAGGGCCCCATCTTTAGCTGTTGCCTGGAACAAACAGTAACTACTTTGGGCAGCCTGGAATTTCCTCAGGCAGTCACCTAAAGGGGACCAGGGTCATTCTAGGGATGCAACCTTGAGTTCACTGAAACTATATCAGTGTGAGTTCAAGTCTTTTTAAACCAAGGTCAAGGTCTACTTGGGGAGTGGACTCTGAGGATTCTAGCCAAAGCTAGGTCAAGGCAGATCATTTGCTGGTTGTCTGAGGCATACCCGGCTCCTAGTCTGCTTTTCACCCAACTTCCAGGTTAGTGCGATGGGATTTTTGAGCCATGCTGGTAAATTCTTCTTTTAGTACCTCATTCTCTATACTTCCCAGCAATTTCCTGAAAAAGACTCACATTTTTTAAAAAGCAGGCTGGCCAAAAAGAGAATTTGATATATTAATATAACATCTCTGCCTCATCGTCACAACACATTGAAATGGGAATGGCCAAGTTAAGGTCTGGGGATGTGCTTTAGTCTAAAGGGAAGTAGTTCCTTGATTCCAGGGCAGAGTTATTCACTCCTGGGTTTCTACAAAAACAGACACTATTTGGAAATAATACTATAATGAATAACACCAGCAGAAAGTGCCTCTAACACTAAATAATGCTAATAATAAAGATTAAGTCATTATTGCATCACATATAAAATAGATTTATATGGTCCTCACTTACCAATTTCAGTGTTCTTAATGAATTAGTAGACAAGGTCATCTGCTGATGAATGAAAGCCAAGTGTTGGGTACAAGGAAAGTAATGAAGTTTTTAAATGGCTGTAAAAAACAAAATAAATTCTAGCAGAAATGGGTAAATGAACTGCAGCATAATGACAAGGTCACAACATTCAATTAAGAAAACATTCAACATTCAATTAACATTCAATTAAGAGCATATAGTGATGCAAACCATATCTTTCAGGTTGATTTTATTCCATACTCTTCATACAAAAGACAGGCATTGCTTTCCTTCTGTATCAGGAATTCATTCTACAGTATTTGACAAACTATCTTGAAGATTAAAAAATGACAGAAAATCCACTTCATTATGTTATAAAATGGTTAAGTAGTTATTCTTTTAAAAATTCCATATACTGAGGCAAAATACTTGTTTTGTTATTTCTGCCTGTTTCTTCTAGATCTGCTCCCTTGAACTTTTTACCACAGAAGATTTTTCTATCAGCTTGTTTCAATAAACAGATCCTGTTGACTCATGAACCTGTCTCATTGCCTCTGTGGGGCTGGTAGAGCCAAATGAAGTTCAGATATATGCTTTGTCCTTGAGGAGACAAATATATTTTGTCCATGGAGTGGCTCTTTCTCTTCTGAAAAGCATCTAAACTCAGAGTTTATTGCCTTAAGTATCTAAATGTGTTTATTATTCAGTTTCTCATCTTGTTCAATTTATTTAATGTATAGAATATTTTTACTTAATACAAGATGTTCATACTAGGATATACTCAAGATACTTTTAACATAGGAATAGGAAAAGATGATTTTGTAATAGATTTTACAAGTAAGCAGGAAGGAGGAGGGATGATTGCACGAGGCATAATTAGTGCCTGCAGGTTTTCTCTAGTTCTCACAGCTTTAAGCCAAACGTGTAAATTACAGCACCAACTCAACCATAAGGTGATTTTATGTCTTAGAAGGCAAGTGAAAAAAAATAACTGGCCAACATCTGAAAGAGCTTTTTTATATTTTATAATACATATGTGCAATAGTGAACAGTAGAAGTCTTACAGCAGAGTGAGTTTCCTGAGAAGTGAGAATGTCACATATAGAGGAGTCACAATGCATAAACAACAGGAAGTATAAATCAGCCACAAAGCTCAAGGTCTGCATAGAAATTGTTTACAGTAATCCTGCTGTAAACCCAACCAAAAAAAAGAAACAGTTTAAATTTATAAGGCATTTAAGTTAATGTTGTTATACAGGGTCATTTAACCAAGAGCTACAGCTTCAAGATATACTGTTAGTCTGTACTATTTATTTATAATTTACTTGCAAGAAATATAAAATCTGCAGTGTCTCTGCAGGATCAAGAGGATATATAGCACTATGAGATACATGTCCTAAAAGCTGTAAAAGGAAGCGATCTTCTACCTGAAGTTGAGATTTAGAACATAAGCTACATTTACAGACATTTTTACTTTTAGAATTTGGCTGTACATAACAGAATTAATTGCATAGAGCTGAAGGAAAGAGGACATTGAAGTATTTCCCTGCAAAGAAAAAGTGGAGAGCAGTGTGTGTTAAAGCTAAATAATAAAAGCTTCTACCCTTATGTCTACATATAATATTTTAAAGCAGACTTGACTTATTTCAACCATTCCCTGCCTAAAGGAGAGATTTGGAAAACTTTTGTTCTATTTGACCTCACTAACAAAAATAGAAGTTTGATTTCTTTAATCAAGCATTCCAAGTCTATCATGAGATATCCCTAACCTAGGCTGTCAGCCCATCATTCCAGCCTGTGCTATTTTTCTTCAGCATAACCCAACTTTGCTGTTTAATACCCTGTGTCTCCCTCCTTGGCTAGGTTCATCCCAGTTAGGTAAAGCTCCTAAAAGCTATGACATCCAACGTGTCATATTTTCAAAATGACCATATTTGCAAAGCCTCACCTTTTCTCTCTAAAGTCAAATGGTCCAGATTTTTCAACATTTTTGTTATTATTGAAGATATATGGACTTAACAAAAAGGCCAAAAAGTTTAACGTTTCAGAAGGTTTAGGATGTGCTTTGATACATTCTGCTTTTGACATAGTTTTAGACCTAAATTTAAGCTCACGGGGATCTCTCTCTTCACCTTTCTCATGCTCCACGATACCCACACACCCCCTTCCACCCACCTACACCCACACAAACAGAAATGTTCAAGTGTCTATCATTAGACAGTTAACTATGTACATTTTATATAGTCTATGAAATGGCATCAATCCAATGAGCTGAGCCAGGGATTCTGGTCCAATGGACAGAAAAGGGCTAAGGAAAGCAGAAGCAGAGAACAAGAGGCCGACTGGCTGTTTCAAAGTTATTTTCTCATAGAGCTAAATGGAAGGGACTCCCTTATTGTGCTGGCTTAGGATGACTGGAATCTTGTTATTCAGCAAACAGGCCTGTTTCAAAGCTTAGTCTGATTACGTGGCACATGGCACAAGACCCTCCATTCTGGTTTGATCTGGCTTTCTGGGGCCTAATGCAGGTCTCTGGTCCAAACCAACAGCCTGCCATCAACTGTGTTTAGTATGCAGTACCTTTCCACTTCAGTTGGTTTGAGTTGAATTCATGTCATTTGCAAATGGAAGAGTTGTTGCCTAAGCGGTTTAAATTAAATGCCACATTGTTTTAAATATGTCCCATCAATACTTAGATTTAATGTGAGTAAATCTTTGATCTGTATGCAATGATTATAAAATAATGAATGAGGATAAATGTGCTGCTAAGTCTGCCATGTTATTTTGTAGTTCATTTGCTAACCTTGCATGTAGCTTGCTTCTTAATGTCCAATTTTGTTGACGTTTTGCCTGTATTCATCCTTTACCTCCCTTTTATAAAAACACTCACTCGGAAGGTTCATTCATCTCTCAAGCTGCTGAAATATTTCAAGTACTATTTTTTTTTTCAGCTAGAACACGTTTTTTAGTTATACTTACGTAGTCCTTGCTCGTCTGGGTCTCCTTGTTTCCACAGACAAATGATAACTTTTCTGAAGGCAGAATATTTACTTTACAATATAAAATACTTGGAAGCAGTGGCTATTAGGATTTGTGGAAGTCTGAAGTTAAGCATTTTTTCTTTCATAGAAATCTATTTTTTAGGGCTCCTGTAATATTTTTCCTAAAAGAAAAGACTTAACAGTCTTTCAACTGTTAAAAAACTTGAATTTTGTATTATGAAAGTACCTAGGAAGAAAATTTCAAACATTTCAACAATGAATCCTATTAAATTTTTTTCATGAAATTATAGTAATATTACCTTAGTTCTTCCAGAGAATAGAAGAATAGGAATCATCCTTTCATACTTTGTTTTTAGAGCCCAACATAAATAAGATTGTTACTAGATACTGATGAGTAACATATCTGATTCTGGCTGTGATGGAGTATTTGTCACCAAACTAACCATCTGTCTTCAACAACTATGCACCTGGAAAGTTTATACAATGCAATTCTTTTCAGATATGGGGTAGTGTGATCCCTGACAAACAGGAAACCAGGAAGATACCTAGGTGGCTTTTGCCTGCAGGCTGACTGCGGGAAGAGAGGCGCTAAGCAGAGTGAAACAGTCCCACAGGATGAGGAGGCGGAGCTAAGAGGCTTGTGAGACTGGGGCTGCTGGTGTGTGCAGCTGAGCCCTGAAGAGCGAGCTCCCCAGCAAGAGAGTTCCAGGCTTTTGCAGTTACCCTAAAGTTTCTGCCCCTGTATGTAGTTGCACAGGAAAAAGAATGTGTTTTAATTTGGAAGAGTACAGCCACTGGGGACCTGTAAGATGGATGAAAATATTGAAGGGAGGAAACTGCAGAGAGTGAAGCTTCAAATACCCAGTGCAGAGACTGGACACAGGGAAGGCCTCTGGGTATTAAACTGAGTAATCCCCTCTTTAAGCCTCTGCTGCCAAAGCGTAAAAACAAGCCTCAAAAAGGCCAGCAGAATGTAACTACCTACTAAAGGAAAAAAGAAAATAAAACAACCGATAGCTTTTAAAGGTACTTAACAAAAACTCAATTCTTTAAAACATTGTACCAAAAATATAAGGCCAATGCATTATATAGCCAGGAAAACAGCAATAGAAAGAGACCCAGAAATGACAGAGCTATTGAAATTAATGGAGAATTATTTTTAAGCAGATACTACATTCGTACCTATGTCCATTAGATGGACATAATAAGTAAACAGAGTAGGATGTCAGTAGAGAAATGAAAACTGCAAAAATAGCATTGAAACTGCAAGACTGAAAACTAGAATATGTGAAAAATTCACCCAGTGGGATTAACAACATATTGGAAACTATAAATACGAAGACTAGTAAACGTGACGATGAGGGAAAAACAGTGAAACAGTGAACAAGCTAGCGGTGATCTTAGGGCAATGTTAGCATCAAAGAGATGTACAATTTGAGACGCAGAAGGATAGGAGAGAGGAAAAGAAAGACTAAAGGGAAACATGTTAAAATGAAAAAAGTTGAAATTTTTTTTAGAAAAACATTCCACAGGACTAAAAGGCTAATTAATTCCCAATTGGAATAAAGGCAACCACAGCCATGCTTGCACATTACCACAGGAAAACACAAAACAGTTATACATAGGGGAGCAACAATTAGAAAAAACACTTCACTAATTTCACACTAAAACCAATGCAAGTCAGAAAACAATGGAGGAATGTCTTTAAAATGAAGTAAAAAAACTAAACAGCACGCAACCAGAATTTCTCCAAATACAGAGAATACATCCTTCGAAACATGAAAATTAAATACGGAAGTTTTAGATACCCAAAAATGTATGTGTTTAACTAGCAGGTTTTCATTGTAGAAAATTTTGAAAATTTCTTCAGATTGAAGAAAAATAACAGCGGAAAATGTGGATCTCCATAAGTGACTGGAGAGCAGTGAATATTGTAAACATGAGACAAAGCCAGTCTTATTTTCATATTTCTTAAATACACTACAAGAAAACTAACCACTTAAAGACAAGAACTATGGAGTTCATAGCACATGTAGAAGTCATAAGTCCAATGCCAGAGTTCACAGACCTAGCAGTGTGAAATGACCAGGTATGGCTGTAAGGGCCTTGAATTATTTGTGAAGTGTTTAATGCTAATTTATGAAAAATCATGATAATACACAGGTGCTAGAAATTATTAGAGGTGAGAGGGTCACTGGATCCCAGGAAGTTGCGGCAGCAGTGAGCTGTGACTGCACCACTAGGTGACAGAGGGAGACCTTGTCTCAAGAAAAAAGAAAAAATCATATATAACTTCTAGAAAAAATAATCTGAAGTAAAATATATACTGGATAAGACTAACAGCACTCTAGTAGAGATTGTCAGAGAAGGATTCAGAAAATAACAGACATTGCAAAAGAGACTATAATAAAATGAAGCATAGGGAGCAATATTATTGAGAACAATGACCAGAGTGTGAATTTCTTGGAAAATATCAAGGTCTAAAACATGAGAAATCAAAGTCCAAGAAGTAAACAAAAGGGATATATAACAAATACTTGATACAATAATGGGCACAATCTTCCAAATAATGCAAATAATGACCTCACGGATCCCCAAAATTTCAATAAACACCAAACAGAATAAACATAAAGAGGACCAAATGCAGGCATATATTAATAATCACATCACTGAAAATCAGAGATAAAGAGAAAAATCTTAACAAACCTTAACAAAGAGAAAAAAATCCTATTACATACACATAAGGGAAACTAAGAATGGCAATAATTTTCTCATCAATAACTACAAAATAAGACGATAATGGAGAAATATCTTTAAAGTTCTGGGAAAAAAAAATCCCTAGAATTCTGTATCCAGCAAAAATATTTATAAAATCGAAGACAAAACAAAGACTTCTGCTGAACAAAATTAAAGAAAACTAATGGCCAGGAAACCAGCACTAGGCACTATACGAAATATAGTATCAACCCTTTCAGGGAGAAAAAGAGTGGCAACAGAGGGGAATTTGAATCCAAAAATAAATGAAGAGTACTTGAAATGGTAAATGTCTTGATAAGTATAAAACATTTTCTCATATTTAAAACTCTTTTAAAGATAACTGTCTATTTGAAGAAAAAATTACCACAATGTTTTGACTTGTTTGTCACATGTCCATATATGACAAATACATGGAGATATGTATAGACATCCTTATGTGATATCAATAGTCCAAGGGATAAAGGGAGGGAGATAAAAGTACACGTGGCTCTCACACTATTCTGAGATGGTATAATATTATTTGATATTTGATTATGATACATTGAAGATGGAAACAAGAATCCTAGAGCAGTCTCTCTCTCTCTCTCATACACACACACACACACACACACACACACACACACACGATAAGCAGGTACAAGTTTCATAAGCCAAAGATGAGTTAAAATGGAATCATTTTAATACATGTCAGTTTAAAAGAAGGTAGATAAAGAGAAAATAAGGAATAAACAACATGATAAATTTTAAACTCAGTCATATTGATGGATACATTAAATAGGAATTCTCTAATCACTCAAATTAAATTATAGACCATCACGTTGGCTAAAGCAATCAAGACTGCATTATACTTATTCCATCTACAAGAGTCCCTTTCAAAATACGAAGATACAAACAGGAAGTATGAAAAGAGATATCCTCTACGAAAGCTGATAAGAAAACAGGAATTGCTGTGTTCCATAAAACAACGTAGACTCCAAGGCAAGGAATAGTTGCAATGACAAAGAATGACATTCCATAATGGTAATAGGAGTATAATGATCATAAATGTGTATATGCTTAAAAACAGAACTTTAAAATGCGTGAATCAAAACCAAGAAAACAGAAAGATGTACATTAATTTAAAGTTATAACTGGGAATTTCAATATTCCTCTCATATTTATTGATGGAACTAGGAGAAAAAGCTTTAGGACACCAAAAATTTACCATCCCGACTCTAATTGGCATTTATATAATAACCTGCACAACAGTGTTGGACTAAAAGTGCATTATTCAAGTGAACATGGAATGCTCAGCTGGAATATTCATAGGGATGAACTGTGATGATTAATTTTATGTGTTGATTTGACTGGGTTTAGGGATGCCCCAACAGCTGATAAAATATTATTTCTTGCGTTGTCTGTAAGGATATTTTTGGAAGAGATTAACATTTGAATCAGTAGACTGAGTAAAGAAAGTGGCTCTCACCAATATGGGCTAGCATGATCCAGTCTGTTATGGGCCAGAACAGAACGATAAGGCAGAGGACAGCTGAATTGCACCTTCTTCTTGACCTGGGGCATCCATCTTTTCCTGTCCGGAGACATCAGAGCTCCTACTTTTCCCACCTTTTGACTCAGGGACTTATATCAGTGCCAACCATTCCCTCACACCTGCCCCCACCTCACCTCCACCTCCATTCTAAGGGTCTCAGGCCTTTGGCCTTTTGACATAGGCTGAGTTGCACCAATGGCTTTCTTGGCCCTCCTGCCTGCATATGGCAGATTATGGAACGCTCAGCCTCCACAATCATACGAGCCAATATCCGTAATAAAATAAAAACAGGGTTTCACCATCTTGGCCAGGCTGGTCTCGACCTCCTGACCTCAGTTGATCTGCCCGCCTTGGCCTCCCAAAGTGCTGGGATTACAGGCGTGAGCCACCGCACCCGGCCAAATTTTTATGTTAGAAAAATGAAGTCTCCAATCAATTACTTAAGTTTATACATAAGGAAACTAGAAAATATAAACAAAAAAGGAAAAAGAAATAAGTACAAAAATGAATAACGTAGAAAGCCAAAACAAAAAAATGGAAAAAACCTTTGAAACCAAAACGAGTTCCTTGGAACAATCAATAATATTGATATAAAAATAAACTAACCAGGAGACAAAAAGAGATGGAGGCAAATGAAGAAGATAAGGAATTAAAGAGAAGACATCACTTCCGCTCCTAGAGACACCATGCAGATTGTGAAAAGGGAAACCGCAAGATGCTATAAAATAGTTGCAACACATAGTCTAGAAATGGTTTATACTAAGAATATGTAGAAAAAAACTTCTACAAATTAAGAAGAAAAGTCACAGGTCAAACAGAATAGTCAACAACACGCCTGGGCCAAATTTTTCAAATTGGAGCATCTAAATGGTAACAATCACAAGAAAAATGCACTCCAGCATATTTCTACTGAGGGAAATTCCCATAGAAATAGCAATGTGATATCACTGCAGTCATCTATGTAACTATAATTTTTAAAATATCTGTCAAAATGTGGATCAATAGGACATCTCCCATACTGGTGTGCATATAAATCAATAATGTC
Source organism: Cebus imitator (assembly GCF_001604975.1). Lineage (NCBI taxonomy): Eukaryota > Metazoa > Chordata > Mammalia > Primates > Cebidae > Cebus > Cebus imitator. The sequence continues at coordinate 2,479,253 of NW_016107540.1, read as the reverse complement.
ACTTTGGAAAAAGTTTAATATTATGTATTAAATGTGAAAATAATATCCCCAAATTTTCCCATCTAGGTTTTTACCCAAGAGCAAGGCACACTCCTAAGGAATATGTACAGAAACATTCAATGCAGCATTATTCATATAACCACCACTAATGGAAATAATAAAAATAACCATTGGCAAGAGAATGAATAAATAAATTACAAATACAATGATATTCTATAGAACAGAAAGTATTCACGAGCTTCAGCTATCAAAAACAGCATGAATGAATATCAAATGAAAGTTTGACCAAAGAAGAATGTCAAAAAATCGTTATGATTATACAAAATTAATAAAAACTAGGATACTTTTTATCTGCATGATTAGGTGATAATACAATAAAATGCAAGAGAGTACTCACCACAAATATTAGAATAGTGATTATCTTTATGGAGCGAGAGGATAGTCTTGGGAGCGCCGATGATGTCCTATTTCTTTGTTTAGGCAGAGTTTATGTTTCAATAAATTGTTGAGTTGCACGTGATGGTTTTCACAATTAAAAGAAAAAATATATTAGTTTGAATGTCAGAGTTTAATAACATATCCCATGATAGAGCCTATAAAACAGCTACTTCAGATATGTTATTGTAAATTATATTTAAAGAATCACCTCACTCACAATATTCATTGTACAATATCAGTTCATAAACATATGAAGAAATAAGTAAAACCACATTATAAAAATTATAAAAAATTATAGAGAGATATGTACAATTCCTTGAATAAGAAATTTTAAGGCAGTAAAAGTACTGATTCACTACAAAAGAGTTTTAATTTGCTTCATTCAAAACTCCAGTATTTGTTTCTTCTTTGATTTAAAAAAAATCCCTAGGTTTAATATTTATTTATCTAAAATAATACCTACATGAGACTACCAACAGAAATGATGAAAATTGAAAGCAAAAATAGAGATTTACTAGTCAACTGTATGTAAATATTTTAATGTGTCAGTTTAATTTTAAGCGTGGCTCTGAAGAAGGTATATATTGATAGAAACCATTGAAATTTTACGTTTAATTTTAATGTAAAAAGTAATATACTTCACATTAATAGGAAAATCATTATTAGGTAAATTATATTGTAGAAATTAATTAGTAAACTCTTTGGAAAAGAAAAGAATGCCTACCACACACCCAAATCCATTTGACCTAACTAACAGGCTTACATTTAGACCATTAACTTTACCTTCAAATTGATTGGACTATCTATTAGCAGGCAAATATTCATGCTTAACAAAATTAGTAGAGCAAGTTAAATAGAAAAATGATGTGTATGAAGTCAGTGAAGAATTGCTAAAGCAGTGAGAGCTCCCGGGCCTTGGAATCTCAACTCAAGCACCTCTGAATGTGAGTGGGCCTTTGACAGCTCATTTTGCCCGTGGGCATTTGTAAATGCTTGGCAGGAAGAAAACTGCACGAGTTGAGACCACTAATGGGGAGAGGAGGCTGGAAACATTTGGCCAGTCCACTTCATCTCTAGGACATTTGCTGAGTACTGTACCTGCATGGAGTTTGAGATTAATAATCTAAACAGAAAGCTACTGGAAAGAAGATCAGAGATCTTTAGGGGTGAGACTGAAAATAGTAATTAAGTGATGACAGTGAAGGACAAGGAATACAGACTACGAAAGGCTGTTGGCTAAAAACTCCACAGGGCCAGAGTAGACACATTAGGGTGGAAGCCTTATCTTGATTTAGCCCAATCTCATTACACCTGGATAAATAGATAGGATTCTTTCTCACCAGGGAGAGAAGAGTGAATGAACCCTTGCTACAGGAAAATAATTTTATCAGGGTAATCTCTGTTTTTTACATACTTTGTCTGGTAGTTAATTTTAAAAAATACTGTAAGCTTATGATAAAACTTTATTTCCAAGAGCAAGGGGGAAAACCCATAGCAACACTTTTGCAGGTGTTCCAGAAATTGGCTTTAACTGGGAAACAATTTTTAACAAAAATTATGATTAATAGATTCAAAACATAGGCAAAAAATCTGTGGAAAATAGATTAAATGGAGAATTTTATGGATAATTGGGCAATCTGTGTAATCAAAATGATCAAATGAAAATTTCAAGACTGATAACATATTTGAAATGAAAGAATCATTAGATTATTTCAACAGAATGCTGAATACACTAAAAGGCAGTTTGCGTGAAGTGAAATAAAGGTTCAATAGCAAATAGTCCAACTGAAGTGAACTACTAAAAACAGAATATACAAAAAAGACAATTAGAGCTATGTGGAATTTATAAGAAGTTTCTAAAGTCAGCTTAAATGGAGACCCAGATGGAAATGAGAAAAAATGAAGCAGAATAATATTTAAAATAATAACTAAGAACTTTACAAAAAGTCTTGGAAGACATTTACCTATGAAAAAATAATCTTTTCATACCAAATAGGATAATTACATAGAAAATTACCTTGGACACATAACAATAATATTGGTGAAAAACGAAAGACAAAATCATGAAAACATTTAGAGAAATAAAGGCACGCCTCCAATAATGGAATGGAATCCTATGCTGTATTTCTTGCCAAGAAAAAGAACAGCAAAACTAAATCCAGAGGCAATGGAATGGCATCTTTTAAGGACTGAAAGAATTTATCTGCCAACCCAAAACTTTACACCCAGGAAAAATATTTCAAAAATAAAAATGAGATGAAGGTATTTATATAGGTGACACAGAAAAAGTATTTTTAGCAGACTATAGCACATCAAGAGTGAATTTGCTGATCTCTAAAATATACCTTAAAGTGAAATAATGTATAACTAGCAACAAACGAGAGACAGAATTAAATTACACAACATATTTGATCAACCAAAGAAAGGGCCCAGATGACAAAATAAATAAATAAAGCAGGAAGCCAGATAGAAAACAAAAACATAATGAAAATAATAAACATGCCGAAATATAGGTAATTGCCAGATTGTTATGATCTGGTAAAGATGGAATTATGGGATCCCCTGTAAGCCTTTCCTATCTTAAGTGGGCATGATAATACAACTGTTTTTTCCTGGGATAATGTCAGAAAAGTCCATCGGGTAAAGAGCCAGCTTTTAACCACTGCCCAGGAGAAATGCTACCCCCACTTTGATGTCAGTAGAGGCCAAAGGAAACGGTTGTGAAGCATTCATTACCTCTGGCAGTAATGAAGTGGCATCCCTCCTCATTCCTCTGGTGGAGTGGTATCAGAGGAAGCCCCTAAAACAGACGGTTTAAACAAGGTTCAGAATCTCCTACCATAATACCCCAATCCCCAGGTTTTAATTTAAAAAAATTATTCATCATACCAAGAAACAGGAAGATACAAAGTTAAGAAAAGATGATCAATAAATGAAAACTTAGTTGACAGAGATGTTACAATTATTGATCTGAACATTTTATGTTAGCTGTTATAAAATGATTCAACAAATTATTACAAACATGTTTGAAATAAATGAATAAGATGGGCAGTACCAGCTAAGACAGAAAGCTCAAGAACTACAAAAAATTATAAAGAACTTATCAGAACCTGTAGAACTGAAGAATATAATAAATGAAAATTTTTAGATAAACTCAAAACAAAGTTTAGATGCAAAGGAAAGAATATGTAAACCTGTAAATAAAACAATGAAAAAATCCACTCCAAATGTGAGAGAGAAAATAGACTGGATTAAAATGATGAACAGAGCCTCAGGAACCGACATGACTATAGAACATATTCAACATTTGTTGCATTCTAGTAAAGAAAGGAGAAGAGAAAAGTGTGAAGCTGAAAAAGAAAAATAGGCTGGGTGTGGTGGCTCATGCCTGTAATTCTAGCACTTCGGGAGGGCGAGGCAGGTGGATTATGAGGTCAAGAGTTTGAGTACAGCCTGGCCAAGATGGTGAAAACCTGTCTCTAGTAAAAACTACAAGAAAAATTAGCTGGGCATGGTGGACAGAGCCTGTAATCCCAGCTACTCAGGAGGCTGAGGCAGGAGAATCACTTAAACGTGATAGGTGTAGGTTGCAGTGAGCCGAGATATCGCCACTGCATTCCAGCCTA